>NC_057809.1:311426237-311646089 GCF_018294505.1 Triticum aestivum
CGACTGGGCCCGGGGGCCGGGGACGGGCCGAGCGGGCCCGCGTGGGGTGTGGCGGCGATGTGGTCCGGGGGCACCACGTGGCAGCTTCCGGTTGGCGGCGGCGGATGTCCGGCGTGGGGCGGATAATGTCCGTCGGCGGCGGGTAGAATTTTAGGGTTTCAGAGAGGGAGATCCGGATTTCGGAGAAGGGATCTTTAAATAGAGGTAGAGGGAGCTAGGAGAGTCCAAATGAGGTGCGGTTTTCGGCCACGCGATCGTGATCGAATGCTCTAGATGATGGAGCAGGTTTTGGTGGGTTTTGGGCCAAACTGGAGGGGTGTTGGGCTGCACACACACGATGCCTTTTCGGTCCCTCGGTTAACTGTTGGAGTATCAAACGAAGTCCAAATGATACGAAACTTGACAAGCGGTCTACCGATAGTAAACCAAGGCCGCTTGGAATGTCTCGGTCCAATCCGGAAATGTTTAATCCCCACACAAGAAAGAAAGCTAGAAATGACCACCGGAGGAGAACGAAGCGCCGGAATGCAAAACAGACAACGGGGAAAATGCTCGAATGCATGAGATGAACATGTATGCAAATGCAATGCACATGATGACATGATATGGGATGCATGACAACGATAACAACACACAGAGACAAAGACCCGAACCCGAGAAAATAAAATAACTTAACGCCGGAAATGGCAAGAGTTGGAGTCCAAATTGGGAAAGTTACATCCGGGGTGTTACAACACTCCACACTACGAAAGGATCTCGTCCCGAGATCTAGGACTGAAAGAACACCGGGTACTCCGAACGAAGGTGATCCTCGCGTTCCCAGGTAGCTTCACGGTCGGAATGGTGTGACCACTTGACTTTGAGAAATTTGATTGACTTGTTGCAAGTCTTGCGTTCAGTCTCTTCAAGAATAGCAACTTTGTGCTTATGATAAGAGAGATCTTCTTGGAGCTCAATGTCCTCGAAGTTGACGGTGCGGTCAGGAGTCTTGAACCACTTTCGGAGCTGAGAGACATGGAACACGTCATGAACATTTGCAAAGTTTGAAGGAAGCTTGAGTTGATAGGCGAGGTCGCCTCTCTTGCTGACAATCTTGAAAGGTCCCACGTATCTAGGGGCAAGCTTCCCTTTGATACCGAAGCGACGAGTACCTTTCATAGGAGAGACACGGAGGTAAACATGATCTCCGATCTCGAAAGCCAAATCACGGTGCTTACTATCATAGTAGCACTTCTGGCGGGATTGGGCTGCGTTGAGGTTATCTCGAATGACTTTGCACATTTCTTCTGCCTCTGTGATTAAGTCATTACCCAAAAGATGACGTTCACCGGTTTCAGACCAGTTGAGAGGGGTACGGCACTTCCTGCCATACAGAATTTCAAATGGGGCCTTGCCCGAACTTGCTTGAAAACTGTTGTTGTAGGAGAATTCAGCATAAGGAAGACAATCCTCCCATTTCATGCCGAAGGAGATCACACAAGCCCTGAGCATATCTTCAAGAATCTGGTTGACACGCTCGACTTGACTGCTAGTTTGAGGATGGAAAGTTGTGCTGAAGCGGATGTTCATGCCCATGGCCTTCTGAAAAAATCCCAAAACTTTGATGTAAAGATGCTGCCACGGTCTGAAGAGATCACTTGAGGAATACTGTGCAAAGAGACAATCTGATAGGTATAGAGTTCCGCCAATTGAGCTGCAGTGATCGACTCTTTGATAGGCACAAAGTGAGCCACTTTGGTGAGTTTATCGATGACAACGAATATAGCATCGTTGCCACGCTTGGACTTTGGAAACCTAGTCACAAAGTCCATTTCAATGTGGTCAAACTCCCATTCTAGAATGGCAAGAGGTTGGAGGAGACCTGCTGGCCTTTGGTGTTTTGCCTTCACTCTTCTACAGACATCAATTCATTCACGAATTGAGCAATCTCGCGCTTCATTCGAGTCCACCAATAAGCTTGCTTAAGGTCCTGATACAAATTCGTGCTCCCAGGGTGGATGGAGAGGAGAGAATTGTGAGCCTCGTTCATGATCACTTTACGGAGGTCACCTTTGGGTACAACAATACGATCCTCGAAGAAGAGAGTGTCCTGATCATCAAGGCCGTAGCACTTGTACTTGGGTTGACTCTTGGCAATCCCAATTTTCACCTTTTTCACCATAGCATCAAGAAGCTGGGCTTGGCGAATCTGGTCTTCCAAGGTAGGAGAGACTTGAAGGTTGGCAAGGAAACCTTGAGGAACAACTTGCAGATTAAGTTTGCGGAAAGCTTCACAAAGCTCGGGTTGATAAGGCTTGAGAATCAGACTGTTGCAATAAGCTTTCCTGCTCAATGCGTCAGCAATCACATTGGCCTTGCCTGGAGTATACTCGATACTCGGATTATACTCTTGAATCATTTCGAACCATCGAGTTTGCCTGAGGTTGAGATTAGGCTGAGTGAATATGTACTTGAGACTCTTGTGATCAGTGAAAATGTCCACTTTTCTTCCCAATAGAAGATGTCTCCAAGTCAAAAGAGCATGCACAACTACCGCCAACTCGAGATCATGAGTGGGGTAATTCTTCTCATTAGGCTTCAATTGGCGAGAGGTATAAGCAAAACTTCTTCTCTTGCATCAATACTGCGCCAAGACCTTTGAGGGAGGCATCACAAAAGACCTCGTACGGCTTGGATTCATCAGGCGGAGTCAGAACTGGAGCAGTGATCAATTTCTCTTTCAAAGTGTTGAAAGCAATGTCACACTCCGGATACCAAACGTACTTGACGTGCTTCTGGAGAAGATTTGAGAGAGGCTTCACGATCTTAGAAAAGTTTTCAATGAATCTTCGGTAATAGCTTGCGAGACCGAGGAAGCTACGGAGTTGCTTCACGTTCTGAGGAAGTTCCCAATTCACAATTGCAGACACCTTCTCAGGATTCACGGCAATGCCCTTGGCAGAGATGATATGACCAAGATAAAGAACCTCATCGAGCCAAAATTCGCACTTGGAGAACTTGGCATAGAACTGATGTTCCCTGAGCTTATCGAGAACCAAACGCAAGTGCTTGGCATGATCTTCCTTGTTCTTTGAGAAAACCAGAATGTCATCGAGATAGACCAAAACGAAGTCATTGGTGTAGGCGTTGAAGATGAAGTTCATCATGCGAGAGAAAGTCGGAGGAGCGTTGACGAGGCCAAAAGACATGACATTGTATTCATATGAACCATAGCTTGTCCTGAAAGCCGTCTTGGGAATATCTTGCTCACGGATACGAATTTGATGATAACCCATACGGAGATCAAGCTTGGAGAATACTTGAGCACCTTTGAGTTGTTCGAATAGCTCATTGATGTTGGGAAGTGGGTATTTGTTCTTGATGGTCTTCTTGTTCAATGGACGGTAATCAACACAAAGTCGGTCCGTTCCATCTTTTTTCTTCACAAAAAGAACACCACAACCCCACGGAGAAGAACTAGGCCGGATGAGACCCATTTTCTCTTGAATATCGAGTTGCTTCTTCAGCTCCTTCAACTCTTTAGGTCCGAGCTTGTAAGGACGTTTGCACACAGGTTCCGTGCCAGGCTCAAGATCAATAACGAATTCAACTGGCCGGTGCGGAGGCATTCCTGGAAGCTCTTCTAGAAAGACGTCTTGATATTCGCAAACGACTGGAATTTGCGAGATAGTATCCTGTTCACCTTTCTCATTGAGAGAAAACAGACGGATGGTATCATCACGAGCGGCAAAGACAATTACATCCTCAGACGAATGAGTCAATTGAATCTTCCTTGCAGCACAATCAAGTTGAGCCTCGTGCTTAGAAAGCCAATCCATTCCGAGAATAAGATCAATATCCGAGTTACCAAGAACCATTGGGGAAGAAAGGAACTTGTAGTCACCCAATGTGATAGTAACATCTGGCGCCTCCATACTTGCACTCAAACGTTTGCCAGGAGAAACGATATCCATTTGTTTACCCAAATGAGAAGAAACGAACTCATGCTTGGTTAAAAATGGCTTTGACATGAAACAATGCGATGCACCAGTGTCAAAAAGAACTTTTGCGGGAACATCGTTAACAGGAAGGTTACCCATGATGACATCTGATGAATCCTCTGCCTGAGCTGCATTCACCATATTGACCTTGGCGTACTTGGGGTTATGCTTGACCACAGCTGTACTTGCCGATCTGACAGGAGGAGGAGGAGGAAAATGCCTCTGGTTGAAACACTTGTTGGCATAGTGACCCTTCTGTTGGCACTTGTTGCACGTGACCTCTGAAAGCGGACGGTGATACAGAGCACTCGATCTTGGAGCTTGAGACGAAGTCTTGTTCTGAAAGCCAGGGTTGGGTGGGTGGGAAGATCCACTGCCACCTTTGCTCTTCTGCTGATACGGCTGACGGAACAGAGGAGGAGGAAGCCAATACTTCTGCTGCTTGGCCACTTGAGTAGAGGAAGAAGGAGTAACATCTCTGACTCGCTTCTTGGAAGCATCACACCTCAACTGAGTAGCCTCTTGCTTCAACGCCATGTTGTAGAACTCATCGTATCTCAAGTGCTCAAAGAGAACAAGAGCTAGCTGCATTTCTTCTCTGAGACCACCCCTGAACTGATATATCATGCTCTTCTCATCAGGGACGTCCTGCTTGGCAAAGCGGGCGAGCTTCTGAAACAACTTGTTGTAGTCATAGACAGACAAAGATCCTTGCTTCAGGTTGCGGAATTCCTCACGCTTGCTTTCAACCACGCTCTGAGGAATATGATGAGCTCGGAAATCTCGACGGAAATCATCCCAAGTGATAACACGTCCACCTCTAGAGTCCTTGTACTGTTGGAACCATTCTGCAGCTTGATCTTTGAGTTGGAAGGAAGCGAACTTGACAAAGTCCTCAGGCCTGACGTTACTGCACTCGAAATACTTGCACAGATCCACAAGCCAATTGTCAGCATCGGTTGCCTCAACACAATTGCTGAAAGTCTTTGGCCCGTTAGCAAGGAACTGGTTGAGTGAAGCAAAGTGATTCTGATTGTTGCCTTGGTTCCCTTGGTGACCTTGATTGCGCTCTTGAAGAATTTGCATGATCAACTGTGTGTTTGCATTGGTTGCGGCCATCACAGCTTTCCATGCCTCTGGAGGAGGGGGAGGTGGTGGCGGATCAGGATTCGGAGTCATGCGTGTTGGAGGAGCCATCCTGAAGAGGTTGACCACCATTAGCACATTGATAGACAAATATTGAAGCTGAATCCAACGGAATGAAAATTGCAACATATAGTCTTCACATCCGAACAAAATGAACGAATGCATTCCTCTTGAAATGGTCACATATCCATAAATTGAGAAGCCACGTAGAATTAAGGTAGAGAAATAAATCAACAAGGTACGGATCAAGAATGAATAATCGGTAAGAAATCCCAATCTCAAACCAATATTCGTGGAAGAAGAACTAGAGCTACAAGAATTCCCACCTATGAAACTCCCGAACCTTTCTGGTTATGCAATCAGGTGTTGGGGATACAGGGGAAGCATAATATCTCACCCAAACTAGCAAATCCTACATCCAGCTGTATCCATCCTTCAACACATAACCAAGAAAAACTTCGGAAACCATCTACCTCAACCTTCGAAAAGCAGCCGTTATACAAGTTATGGCGATACTCCCGAACTCCCGCCCCAGTACTCGGTGGCGTCGAGGTTATCTCACCAACGAACTGCATAAAAGAGATTTTCGATGTCGGCGTACTAAACTCAGGTATTCCAGAACTGCAACGATAAAATTATGATGACAACACCTCAGAGCTCAACTCCCCGAGACACTTCCACTAAACCCCTGACAGGAGCACCAAGACAATGTTCTCATCATAAAACCATCGGAATGATTCCAAGATACCTGCGTGATCCTAAAAAAAAATTTCTACTGAAATTTGAGAAGAGAAGAGTCAAAACTCTACGTCAGGATGCCTTACCAGAGCGATGAGGAGACTGGGAAGTAAAAAGAATTCCTAAACTCTCCGATATATAATTCCTAATGACTCAAAACATTTTTCTAGACACAACTCGGCCGCTAAAAACGATCAAGCAATGGGGCTCCTAAGGTCGGGGAAGGCTCTGAATACCAACTTGTAACACCCTCGATCCGACTATATCTCCCACGTGTCGAGGCACGACTTAGAGGCATAATCGCATTGAAGGCATATGTCGCAAGTTAGGCAATCTTCACAACATCCCATGTAATAGATAATAAAAGGGGAGATAACATAGTTGGCTTACACTTGCCACGTCAATCAAGTACATAAATAACATTACATCATTCAAACACTCATGGCCCGACTACGGTGCCAAAATAAAAGAGAACCCAACATGCGACACGGTCCCGATCACCCCCAACTGGGCACCACTACTGATCATCAGGAAAGGAAACATAGTAACATTGAGAGTCTTCGTCGAACTCCCACTTGAGCTCAAACGCGTCTCCTGGAGCGGAATCATCAGGCCCTGCATCTGGTGTAATACTAATCTGTGAGCCACATGGACTCAGCAATCTCGCACCCTTGCGATCAAGACTATTTAAGCTTATAGGTATGGCAAGGTAAATATATGTGGAGCTACAGCAAGCGACTAGCAAAAATATGGTGGCTAACTTATTCGCAAAAGAGAGCGAGAAGAGGAGGCAAAGCGCGAGCGAGAAACTAGAGAACAACCTGCGCATACATTACTCCAACACCGTGTCCACTTCCCGGGCTCCGCCGAGAAGAGGCCATCACGGTAACACACCCAGTTGATTCATTTTAATTAAGTTAAAGTTCAAGTTATCTACAACCGGACATTAACAAATTCCCTTCTGCCCATAACTGCGGGCAAGGCTTTCGAAAGTTCAAATCCCTGCAGGGGAGTCCCAACTTAGCCCATGACAAGCTCTCACGGTCAACGAAGGAATAGACCTCCTCCCAAGACGTTCCGATCAGACTCGGTATCTCGGTTATTCAAGACACTTCGACAGGTTAAAACAAGACCAGCAACACCGCTCGAGTGTGCCGACAAATCCCGATAGGAGCTGCACATATCTCGTTCTCAGGGCACACTCAAATAGGTCAAGCAACGAGTAAAACCAACCCTCGAGTTTCCCCGAGGTGGCCCCGCAGGCTGCCTGGTTCGGACCAACACTCAGAGGAGCACTGGCCCGAAGGGGTTTAAATAAGATGACCCTCGGGCTCCGGAAACCCAAGGGAAAAAGAGGCTAGGTGGCAAATGGTAAAACCAATGTTTGGCATTGCTGGAAAAGCTTTAATCAAGGCGAACTATCAAGGGGTTCCCATTATAACCCAACCGCGTAAGGAACGCAAAATCTGGGAACATAACACCGTTATGACGGAAACTAGGGCGGCAAGAGTGGAACAAAACACTAGGCGAGAGGCCGAGCCTTCCACCCTATACCAAGTATATAGATGCATTAAGATAACATGGCAATATAATGATATCCCAACAAGTGAATAAATGTTCCAACGAGGAACGGCCTTCAATCTTCACCTGCAACTAGCAACGCTATAAGAGGGGCTGAGCAAAGCGGTAACATAGCCAATCAACGGTTTGCTAGGACATGGTGGGTTAGAGGTTTGGCATGGCAATTTGAGAGGCTTTAAAGCAAGTGGTAGGCATCGTAGCATTGGCATATCAAAAGAGCGAGAAAACTAGCATAGCAAAGATAGTAGTGATTTCGAGGGTATGATCATCTTGCCTGCACACTTGTTAGAGTTGACTGGATCCTCGAAAGAAAACTCAACGGGCTCCTCGATAGCGAACTCGTCTCCCGGATCTACCCAAACAAGCAACAAGGACACAATCAAACACATGCAAGACTCAAACAAGATGGTGCGAAGATGATATGCTATGCGGGATGCGATGCGGGATGCAAAATGCAAGATATGACAGCAAAGGCAAGAACCTGGCCTCAACTTGGAAATCCAAGTGTCCCACTGGAAAGATGAGATGAAATCGCTTGAAAACGATATAAAGAACACCGGAATTGGAGTTACGGTTTGGAAATGGCAAGCGATTCAAATATGACACCGGTCTGCGATTTATAGCAAGTAGCCATCTAAATGCAATGAGATGAACATGCTACAGCACCCAAACATGACAACAAAATACATCGCAGGGATGCATACAAGATGCATAACAAAAGTCTAGCAATGAGCTACGGCTAATTCATCCATTAACAGGTTAAAACAAGCATGGCAAAAATGCATATTACAACAGATCTCAGACTTAGTGAAATTAACACTTGTCTGGAATTCCAGATCAGGTAGCACTCTTCGGAGCAACAAAACTATATGCTACAGGACCTGAAAATGGAAAATTAAAACATGGAATGGAGCTACTCAAAGAGCTTAATAAAAGTCCCTTAGTGACCTTGAGCCAAAAGGGATCAGAAAATACAATTGCAAGCATGTCAACATAGCAAAAACATAATCAGTTTTCAGACTTAGTGAAAACTGGAGCATGCTGAAAACAGATATCAAGTAGGCATGTTTACGAGCTCGATGAACTCACTATGGAGCAAGACATGATAAGCTAAGCAAACATCTATCAAGAACGCACAAAATGTAAGCTATACATGGCAATAACAATAGCATAGCATGCACGGATCAACTACAACATCATCGGCAAAATTGCAAACAAGTTGACAATCTGCCCAGATTCACAAAGTAGCAAAAGTAGAGCTCGATTGACTCAAGCTAGGGTGCTCCATAATTCCAAACAAAGACATGGATGGATGGAGAACTACAAGCTTAACAAAACATCCTTATTGATCATCCTCAAAAGAGGCACAGATCACTAGGAAACAACATGAACATATGGCCATATGAAGTAAACAACTCAAGGACTTAGTGGAATTGCTAAGTCCCTGAAAACAGAATTACCAAGTGCACCACTTTGCAAGCTTGCACTAGTCACCACACACATCACAAAAATAAATGGGTTGCACCTCTGGAAAGATGACAAAACCCTTAACAAAACATATGTAGAACTCAGGGGCATATCATGCACACATTAATCGTGGCAAAAATGACAAAAAGCTAAATGGACTAACAGATCTGACAATTATCTCAAGTAGCCCTCTTCTAACAGCATTTCGGGCATCAAGATGAACTAAAATGAAAATGATGCAATGGAATTAAATGATGTACTCTCTGAGATGAACATTTTGATATGCTATATGCATGAATCAGAGGTACGGATGCAAAGTTACGAGGCTATGAACAGGGGCACTTGAACGGAAAATTTAGGGACATAGAGGGAAAAACAACCCCGAGATCTAGGGTTCCGGTGGCACGCGGCCCGAGGCTGGATCCGAGCTCGCCGGCGTCGATGGCCGGTGCAGCGGCCGGAGCGGGAGGAAGAGGCCGGGCGGCGGAGAGGAGGCGAGGCGGTGGCCGGACGGCGGCGTCGTCGGCGGCGGCGGAGGCGGCGGCTTGAGCGGTGGCGCGTTGCGAGGCAGGGAGGAGCGGCGACCGGGCGGCATCGGTGGCGTTCGCCGGCGTCGAGGCGGGCGAGGTGAGGAGGCGCCGGCTCGAGCGAAGGAGAGCGGGGCGGCGCGGCGAGCCGGGCGCGGGGAGGCGGCCACTGGGCCCGGGGCCGGGGACGGGCTGAGCGGGCCCGCGCGGGGTGCGGAGGCGATGTGGTCCGGGGGCGCCATGTGGCGGCTCCTGGTTGGCGGCGGTGGATGTCCGGCGTGGGGCGGACAATGTCCGTCGGCGGCGGGTGGAATTTTAGGGTTTCGGAGAGGGAGATCCGGATTTCGGGGAAGGGGTCTTCAAATAGAGGTAGAGGGAGCTAGGAGAGTCCAAATGAGGTGTGGTTTTCGGCTACGCGATCATGATCGAACGCTCTAGATGATGGAGCAGGTTTTGGTGGGTTTTGGGCCAAACTGGAGGGGTGTTGGGCTGCACACACACGAGGCCTTTTCGGTCCCTCGGTTAACCGTTGGAGTATCAAACGAAGTCCAAATGATACGAAACTTGACAGGCGGTCTACCGGTAGTAAACCAAGGCCGCTTGGCAAGTCTCTGTCCAACCCGGAAATGTTTAATCCCCACACACTAAAGAAAGCTAGAAATGACCACCGGAGGAGAACGAAGCGCCGGAATGCAAAACAGACAACGGGGAAAATGCTCGAATGCATGAGATGAACACGTATGCAAATGCAATGCACATGATGACATGATATGGGATGCATGACAACGATAACAACACACGGAGACAAAGACCCAAACCCGAGAAAATAAAATAACTTAACGCCGGAAATGGCAAGAGTTGGAGTACAAATTGGGAAAGTTACATACGGGCTGTTACATTTGGGTACATCTCCACAAGGATCGTTTTCCCAAGAAGCGCAAGTCCAAGATACTTCCAAGAGCCGATGGCCCATTCAAGGTACTCACATGCTACAACGACAATGCCTACAAGGTCCACATCCCATGAGACAAGTACAATGTGGGCGACACATTCAACGTCATAGACTTGGCCAAGTACCATGGTGATGAAGATCATGATCCATGGACGGATCTCTCCCAAGGGGGGGAGATGATGCGGAGCATCCTTCCATCATCCCCATGGACTCTACACCGACACATCAAGCCCCACGTGGACCTATGACAAGAGCAAGAACACGTGCTTTGGAAACCGAGGTGAACTCTTTCCTACTTAGCTTGCATATTGATACGAATGGAACATTGTTGCTACCTCACCAAGATATGCTATGTCTCATTAGGTACGAAGAGGAACACCACCAAGAGGCTTAGGAGCACCCCCAAGTTGAAGAGGAACCACCCCAAGGCCACGCGGACCAAGACGGAGTGCAACACCAGCAAAACTGGAAGTCCCAGGTGACCCCGTGCGCACGGGCCCCCGAGACCCCATGCCCACGGGCTATCCAAGAAGTTGGCGCTGGAGCACCCCGTGCGCACGGGCCTGTACCGTGCCCACGGGACCCCCGTGAGCACGGGTCTCCCAGGATGGATGACTGAGATCCCCAAACCGAGCCCCTCTTTATCTCTTTCGACCCCAAGACTATATAAACTGTACCTAGGGCAATGCTTAGGGTTAGCAAAGTATGAGATGAGATATTTGTGAGCTTTGCTCCTTCTACCTTCCCGTTTGTAGAATCAAGACCCCTTTGGGAAGAATCCTAGTGGATTTCAAGACCTCCTCTAGGAGAAGACTATCTTCAAGACCTCATCTCCTAGGAGTGGGAAGAACTTTGCCATTGTATCTTTCCTTTGATTGTGCTTGTGACTTGTGGATCTTATTTTGCTATTCTAGTGGATGTGTGATTGGGGAATTGTTTGAGTGATTTCCTCTTTGTGTTCTTGTGAGTTTGCCCTTTTCCCCCTCCAAGTGTGAAAAGACCCCCCTCTAGGATTTCATCCTATATCAGGAGCATGAGTACTAAACCATTTCTTAGCATCACCCTAATGCGGCTTGAACTACGTTGGTATTTCGCCAAAGAGGAAGGGATGATGCATCATAGCTACAATAGGTATTTCCCTAAGTGATGAGATCAAGGTTATCGAACTATTAGGAGAACCACGCAACACTACATGAATGGTACCTGCACAAAAAGAACAAATACTTGCAACCCAACATAAAGAGGGGTTGTCAATCCCTCCCGGGTATAAAGATAGGTAAAATTTGTTGTAGATTGGATAAATAGATCTCGCAGGAACGTGAGATAAAATAAATTACAATAAATTGAAGCAAGGTATTAGTGTATTTTTATATTAATATATATGAAAATAAAAGAAAATAAAAATAGATCTTGAAGGCAAATATGATAATGAAGAGACCTGGGGCTGTAGATTTCACTAGTGGCTTCTCTCGTGAAAACTAGCATACGACGGGTAAACAAATTACTGTTGGGCAATTGATAGAACCTAAAATAATCATGACGATATCTAGGCAATGATCATTATATAGGCATCACGTCCAAGATTACTAGACCGACTCCTGCATATATCTACTGCTGTTACTCCACACGTCGACCTCTATCCAGCATGCATCGAGTGTATTAAGTTCATGGAGAAACGGAGTACTGCAATAAGAACGATGACATGATATAGACAAGATCTATTTATGTAGAAATATATCCCATCTTGTTATCCTTAATGGCAACGATACATACGTGTCATTAGCCCTTCTGTCACTCGGATCAAGCACCGTAAGATCAAACCGATCACAAAGCACCTCTTCCCATGGCAAGAAAATTTGATCTAGTCGGCCTAACTAAACCAAAGATTCGAAGAGGAAATACGAGGCTATAAGTAATCATGCATATAAGAGATCAAAAGATTCAGATAACTTACAAGGATAAAAACATAGATCTGATCATAAACTCAAAGTTCATCGGATCCCAACAAACACACCGCAAAAAGAGTTACATCAAATAGATCTCCAAGAGACCATTGTATTGAGAATCAAAAGAGAGAGAAGCCATCTAGCTACTAACTGCGGACCTGTAGGTCTACAATGAACTACTCACACATCATCGTTGAGGAACCAATGAGGATGATGAACCCTCCGTGATGGTGTCTAGATTGGATCTATGGTTTCTGGAACTTGCGGCAGTTGGAATTGATTTTCGTCGACTCCCCTAGGGTTTCTGGAATATTGGCGTATTTATAGTGCAAAGAGGCGGTGCGGGAGGACACCGAGTTGGGCACAACCCACCAGGGTGCGCTTGGTCCCCCAGGCGTGCCCAGCTGGGTTGTGCCCCCCTGGTGGCACCCCTCTGGTACTTCTTTGGCCCATCCTGTGTCTTCTTCCCCAGAAAAATTCTCCAAAAAGTTCCGCTGCTTTTGGATTCCATTTGGTGTTGATTTTCTACGAAGTAAAAACAAGCAAAAAACAGCAACCCGCACTAGGCACTATGTCAATAGGTAAGTCCCAAAAAATGATATAAAGTTGCTATAAATGATAATATAACAACTTGGAACAATCAAAAATTATAGATACGTTCATTGAGAAAGGAAACAACTTAAGGATATAGTAGTAGCGATGTGCCACAATTGTTTTAGTTTCATAACCATGGAAAGGACCAGATTCAACCAAAGTAATTAACTCAGGATCGAGAAAGAATTCATAATCGATATTAGTAACAAATATTGGAGAAGTTGAAAATTTAGGATCATATTTCATTCTATCCATCATTGGTTTTTTTCCAACTTACTCAATAGTTTCTTGACATCATATCTATCATTACAAGCAAAAAAAATCTCTAGCTATCTCCCCATCCATAACATAACCCTTAGGTATCTTAGGCATTTCAATTCTAGGAGAGCTAGGCCTAATAGGTGAATCATAATTTTCATCAGTTGCAAGTTCTTTAGCTTTAGCAAGTTGTTCATCAAGAAATTCACCTAGTGGAAAAGTTTCATTAAGTATAGTACTAGCATTATTCATAGCAAAATCAACATCATCAATAACTTGCGACATATCTGGTAGTACAGCAAGTGGTGGTGTCGCAAGCCTACTCAAAACAGAAGGTGAATCAAGTGCGGAGCTAGATGGTAGTTCCTTACCTCCTAATGCGGAGCACACTACGATCATCCCCGTGGACCTACCTTCGTCTCCTACGACACCACATGGACCAATGACTAGAGCTCGAGCAAGGGTTATCGAAACTAAGGTGAACTTGCTCCTCTCCGAACTAACACATTCCACATGTAACACATGGCTACTACCTCAAGTGGAGACCCTATGTATGACCAAGTACTTAGAGAAAGCCACGGAGCAACTACATCCAACGGGCAAGGTGGCGAGAACACCAAGCACAAGGATCTAGTGGAAGAGCTGCCAGGAATCTAGTGCCTCTGGACGATGATACGTCTCCAACGTATCTATAATTTTTTATTGTTCCATGCTATTATATTATCTGTTTTGGATGTTTAATGGGCTTTATTATGCACTTTAATATTATTTTTGGAACTAACCTATTAACCAAAGGCCCAGTGCAAATTGTTGTTTTTTTGCCTATTTCAGTGTTTTGCAGAAAAGGAATATCAAACGGAACAAAACCTTCGAGAGGATCTTTTTTGGAACAAACGCAATCCAGGAGACTTGGAGTGGAGGTCAAGAAAGTAGCGAGGCGGCCACGAGGTAGGGTGGCGCGCCCCACCCTCGTGGGCCCCACAGAGCTCCACCGACCTACTTCTTTCACCTATATATACTCTTATACCATGAAAACATGCAGGAGACCCATGAAACCACTTTTCCACCGCCGCAACCTTCTGTACCCATGAGATCCCATCTGGGGACCTTTTTCGGCGATCTGCTGGAGGGGGATTTGATCACGGAGGGCTTCTACATCAACACCATAGCCTCTCCGATGATGTGTGAGTAGTTTACCACAGACCTTCGGGTCCATAGTTATTAGCTAGATGGCTTCTTCTCTCTATTTGGTTCTCAATACAAAGTTCTCCTTGATGTTCTTGGAGATCTATTCGATGTAATACTTTTTGCGGTGTGTTTGCCGAGATCCGATAAATTGTGGGTTTATGATCATGTTTATCTATGAACAATATTTGATTCTTCTCTGAATTCTTACATGCATGATTTTTGATATGTTTGCAAGTCTCTTCGAATTATCAGTTTGGTTTGGCCTACTAGATTGATCTTTCTTGCAATGGGAGAAGTGCTTAGCTTTGTGTTCAATCTTGCGGTGCTCGATCCCAGTGACAGAAAGGGAACCGACACGTATTGTATTGTTGCCATCGAGGATAAAAAGATGGGGTTTATATCATATTGCTGGAGTTTATCCCTCTACATCATGTCATCTTTCCCAATGTGTTACTCTATTCTTATGAACTTAATACTCTAGATGCATGCTGGATAGCGGTCGATGTGTGGAGTAATAGTAGTAGATGAGGAATTGTTTCGGTCTACTTGACACGGACGTGATGCCAATGTTTATGATCATGCCTAGATATTCTCATAACTATGCGCTTTTCTATCAATTGCTCGGCAGTAATTTGTTCACCCACCATAATTTATGCTATCTTGAGAGAAGACAGTAGTGAAACCTATGGCCCCCGGGTCTACTTTACATCATATATGTTTCCGATCTACAATTCTAGTTTACTATTTATATTGCAATCTTTTCTTTCCAATATATACAACAAAAATACCAAAAATATTTATCTTATTATCTTTATTAGATCTCAATTTTGCAAGTGGCCGTGAAGGGATTGACAACCCCTTTATCGCGTTGGTTGCAAGGTTCTTATTTGTTTCTGCAGGTACTAGGCAACTTGCGTGTAGTCTCCTACTGGATTGATACCTTTGTTCTCAAAAACTGACTAAAATACTTATGCTACTTTCCTACATCACCCTTTACTCTTCATGGGAAAACCAACACATTCTCAAGAGGTAGTAGACGACCAGACAAAGCCTAGAATTCGACGCCTAGAATGCCAACCATCCCAAGGACCTAGCCAGCGAGTGCTACAACGGCCGGATCACTGTCAAGATCTAGATATCCGACACGCTCCATCATCTGGACCCCACCGGCCATCTGGCATCTCCATCACAGAGCCCAAATGACAGAAATCCGAAGGCATCCAGATGACCGTCAACCGGACTTCCGACCCGCGCCGGAAATCCGACTGCGCCGCACCCGAGCCCAAATTTCCGGAAGACCAGATGACTGCGGACGTCCGGACCCTCCCGAGCTTCCGGACGACCGTAACCCCCCGGATGTCCGACGCTTGTCGGCGCAAAGTGACTGGGGCTGAGGCCGATGTACCCCTTCACCACTCTAGACTATATATACTCCTCCACCTCCACCATTTTAGGGTTAGCATTGTGATAGCTCATTTAGGAGACAGAGCTTTGCTCATCCACTTGTACCCCTATTCCATTGGAGACCAAGGCCTCCTTGGAGAAGATCCCCCAAGTGAATTCAAGACCCCCTTGTGGGAAGATCCCCTAGTGGAATCAAGGCACACTCCTTGGAGATGAACTAATTCCTTTGTATACCCATTTGTTGAATTTTGATCGTGTAACTCTTTGTGTACTTTGATCTAGCACATGTGTAATCATATCTCGTTGATTTGAGTGTTTCCTCTCTTTTTTCTGCTCATGTCTTCATCGTGTTCTTCGTTTTCTTTGGAGATCCCCCTCTAAATCATGAAAGATGGCCCTCTAGGGTTCCACCCTACATCATCTTGGTATCATGAGCCAAGTTGATCACGGTTTTGGAGTCTCCCCACCGTTTTCTAGCCTTTTTGCTTGATTTTGTCCCAAAATTTGAAAATCCCCACAAAATAGCACCAGTTTTTTTGTGATTTGTTGGTTTGATGATGTTTTACTGGATTTGATCCACAGCTTTGCTGTGTTTCTGGTAGATCTAGCTTGTCCCCATCCTTCCAATCATTTCCGTCCACAAAATTCATCCAATTTTGACCAATGTTTTCTTATTCTCCATGAACCCTAGAGTTAATCCCGCAGCCCGAAATCGCCTAGGCTCCAGACGTATGGCCATCTCTGGTCATCCGACCCCCAGACGTCCGACAACCTTCGATCGTCCGACCGAACCTGACGAAACAACATTTTCTACAGTTCTCTGACACATTCCTCTTCCGCACCTGCACCCGCACAATCCTATACCCCGACCATTTCTGCAACCTCGTTGACATAACCTACCACTCATCATCTTCCACTACCACCATTTGACATTTGCTTTGAGAATTTGAGTTGTGGTTCCCCCTTTCCTAGGGTGTTTCGGCTAACTAGCAACGATTCGACATCGACATCACCATCGCTCATCTTCACCTCGAACTCGACATCGACAACGACCACTTCACCATTTTGACACCCTAACCGAAAGAATGGATGGTAACCTAGACAATATCCATTGAATATTATTCCTTTCCATTGCATTGTTAACCCTGAGCCAATTTGGCGTTACTTTCCTACCGAGAATAGCCTTTGAGTTTTGCCGGCAATGTTACTTGTGCACATTAATGATCATTCTTCCCATTGCATACACACCTCATCTTGCTATATACATATCCTCTCTTGTGTCACAAAGTTGTTCCCGCATATACACAATTGCTATCTTGGTTCATGAAATTTTGCATAAGTGGCCAACAAAAAGATATCAAAAGAGAAAGTGCCAAAAGGCTTTTAAACAAAACATAAGGATAGGCAAAGACCTTGTAAGCAATAGCCATAGCATCATACTACATTACAGTTAAGATTGTGATACTCGATCATCCTGGATCAGATCACCAGAACATCATACATATATCACATACTTTGGATAGAAGTCATTGCATTTTTGCTTTTTAGGTCATGCACAAGTCTCGTCTTCGCCTATTATGCAATCGTGCAAGCATCTCTATAGTGTTGCGCAACAAGAGCATTTTCCGCGGATTCCACATTTTGAGCTTGTTCCTTGGTTGCATGACCCCATTTATCTATCTATGCGTGTGTTTGCATGTGCCACATATTGCTTCAGTCTACTTGTTGCACTTGCGAATTTGTGAATCTTTTCCAACATTATTTGCATCTTGCTGAGAATTGCATAAATCGTGTGCCACCATCCTCACCAAGCTAGTCCAACAACTTTATTTGTGTAGGTGTGAGAACCGACAAGATCTTGAACCAATTGTGTTATTTCCTTGTTACACTATTGAGTGATCATTGGTCCATTTTCAACATCGGATAAGGTGCATTTGGTCTTGTTCTTTCCATTCTTCCACTCACATATTTACTTGACATGATGGATAGGCCAACTACTTCCACCAACCCGCTTTTCATCGAACAAGAAGAGGACCCGAATAACTATGTCACCAAGAACCACCTCTTCAGCGCGCAAAGAGCTTTGCATCAGGCACAAGGAGCATTGGGCGAACGCATCGACAT
Organism: Triticum aestivum; assembly: GCF_018294505.1. Lineage (NCBI taxonomy): Eukaryota > Viridiplantae > Streptophyta > Magnoliopsida > Poales > Poaceae > Triticum > Triticum aestivum. The sequence goes on from NC_057809.1 coordinate 311,444,143, forward strand.
ACTCGCTATCAACTTGCGAAAATCCAAGAATTTCACAAGAGACTACTTCGACACATCGATGGCATCTCTCAAGGAAGACATACGATACTTGATGGCCAATCGCTCTTCTACAAGTTTGTCATTCAAGTCGACACTCTTTGGACACGTCCTCAAATGCAAGTGCACCTCGAGCTCGTCCACAACATCGCCAAGACCATGAAGATCATCAAGCTCCACAAAACCCATTTCATGGCAATGGTTTACAAGGCCGTCTACGGAAATGTGAATGACTACAGAGACAAGCTAATGATCCTCCAGTTCAAGAGCAAGCTCCAATATGCCAAGATCAACAAGAACAACAAGATGGCGACGCCCTATAGAAAGAACAACAATGTCGGGAGGAACAAGCCCTTGAAGCCCAACACACTCTACGCGAAGCAACAAAAGTTGTCAATGAGCGCACCGCCAAGTACGTCTACAAGAAGAGGCCCTTCAACGCGAGTGATAAGAACAAGCCGCACACCTTGAGGGAAGCCAAGAATTGAGGAACCATGCAAGAATTCCAGAACCTCCACGGCAAGCTAATCAAGTTGAGCATGAGAGGAAAGTGCTTTAAGACCATCCTCCACACTAATAGCGTCACCACCATCGCCCACAACACAATGAAGAGCAATGCTACAGCAAGCTCAAGTTCAACATGCCTAAGTTCTTTGGTGGTACCGAACCCGAAGACTACTTTTCATGGGCATTGAAGGTTCACAAGATCTTTCGCATAAACAATGAGGAAGAAGAGAAGAAAATTGCCATGACATCTCTTGAGTTCCAAGACTATGTCTTCATTTGGTGGGAGCAAGCCATTGAGCATCGACAAGAAAGAGGTGACCCACCCATCACAACATGGAATCAAATGAAGGATGTCATGCGAGTGTGCTTTGTACCCACGTACTATAGCCGCGACCTCTTCAAGAATTTGCAACTCCTCAAGCAAGGCACCAAGTCCATTGAAGTGTAGTACAAGGAAATGGAGATCACCATAATTCGAGCAAATGTCACGAAAGATGAGGAGCAAACCATGGCATGATTTTTGAATGGAATCAACCATCCTATCAAGAAGATTGCGGATTTCCAACTGTACATAAACCTTCTTGAGCTAGTGCACCAAGCTACCAAGTCGGAGCGACAAGTGCAAGATGATTACAAATACGCCAAGTACTCGTCCAAGACATATGGGTCATACACTCAAGCTTCAACAACTACAAGGCCTTCTACCTCAACTAAACCTACACTATGCAACATCGACAAGTCAAGTTACAAGAAGACTTCGATACCTTCACGTCGTCCTCCTACTACAAGTAACTTCAAGACGAGAGGTTCATAATCGACAACTCCACCACATGAGACCGTCAAGATGAGTTCTATCAAATGCTTCACATGTCAAGGCCGAGGCCACAAGACATTTGAGTTCCCCACTCGGTGCACAACGATGGCCAACGACGACGACACCTATGACTCGATGAGCGAGGAAGAAATGAAAGAGCTTGAGCACCTGGCATTGCACCGGCGCGTGAATGAAGATGAAAATGACCATGTCTTTTGTGACAATGATTCAAGCCCCACTCTCATTGTCTCCAAGACACTTCAACACCAACAAGACGAAGACCAACGTTGCCACATCTTCCATACCAAAGCGGGCATCAATGGACGTTCCATGAAGGTCATCATTGACGGAGGAAGTTGCCACAATTTGGCAGGTGAAGAGCTATGTTCCAAACTACAATTGATCAATATGAAGCATCCTTATCCCAGCAAGGTCCAATGGCTTAGCGACTCCGGCACCATTCAAGTGGAGCACACCGTTCAAGTCTCCTTCAAGATTGGAGCATACGAAGACATCTTGGAGTGTGATGTGCTTACCATGTCTGGTTGCCATCTCTTGCCTGAACAACCTTCTCAATTCTACTATGGCGTCATCCACAATGGGCGAACCAATCACTATAGCTTTAAGATGAAGTGAAAGGAGTACATGCTATGACCTATGTCACCAAGTCAAATGATCGCCGACAAGCATGCAACCACCCATCATGAAGAGAATAATGAGAAAGTGAGCAACCAAAAAGAGAGTGAGAGCCACAAGCCCAAATCGAGTGACCCCATGATGAGTGAGAAGAAAAAACTAGTGCTTCTAGCTACCAAAAGAGAGATGAGAGAAGTGTGTGAGAACCCATCTATTGTTATTCATTATGTCCTAGTGTGCAAAGACGAAGAGGCAAGGACTAACACCTCTCACCATCTACCTTTAGTGTTGTCTAATCTATTGTAGGAATTCACGGATGTATTCCCTGATGAGCTACCTCCAGAACTTCCTTCGCTATGCGACATGGAACATCGAATCGACCTCATCCCCGGTGCACCATTACCAAACATGGAACCCTACTGTGTCAACCCTGAAGAAACCAAGGAAATACAAAGGCAAGTACGACACCTCATTAACAATGGGCATGTACATGAAAGCTTAAGTCCTTGTGCCATTCCGATCATTCTTGTGCCTAAGTAAGATGGCAATTTCGCATGTGTTCCCATTGCCGTCCCATAAATGCTATCACCATTTTCTATAGGCATCCCATTCCATGCCTTGACGATATGCTAGATGAGCTTAGCGGATCCACAATTTTCTACAAAATTGATCTTAAAGGTGGCTATTATCAAATTCGCATCCAATAAGGTGATGAATGCAAAACTTCTTGAAAACAAAATTTGGCTTGAATAGATGGCTAGTTATGCCTATGGGCTTATCCGAAGCACCTGGTACTTTCATGTGTGTGATCGATTATTCTTCACCCCTACATTGGCATATTTGGTGTGGTCTACTTTGACAACATACTTGTCTTTAGCGCATCTCTAGAAGATCATGTCACCCATCTTAGAGCCATTTTGCAAACTCTTAGGAAAGAGCGACTTTATGCTAATATGGAGAAATGCACATTTGGTGTCGACAAGTTAGTTTTCTTGGGTTTTGTTGTGTCCTCTAAGTGTGTTCGTGTAGATGGATCTGAAATTGATGCTAATAAAAATTGGCCACAACCAACCAACTTGCAACAAATGTGTAGTTTCCTTGGCTTAGTCGGTTTCTATCATAGATTCGTTAAGGATTTTAGCACTATTGCATCACCTTTGCATGCCTTGAGTAGGAAGAATGCACCATTTGTTTGGGGACCATCCAAGGATACCACATTTCATGAGCTTAATAATTTGCTTACACATGCTTCTTTGCTTGCATTACCCAACTTTGATAAAACTTTGGAGGTCCATTGCGACACTAGCATTAATGGCATAGGAAGTGTGTTAATGCAAGAGAAGCGTCCAATTGCTTACTTTAGTGAGGAACTTTCCGGAGCACAACTAAAATATTCCATCTATGACAAAGAGTAGTGTGCTTTGGTTCTAGTATTGCATGTGTGGGAGCATTATCTCCGTCCTCATGAATTTGTCATCCATACCGACCATGAAACTCTGAAGTACCATAAGGGTCAAACCAAGTTAAATAAGCGACATGCCAACTGGAGTGAATTCATAGAGTCTTTTTCTTATTTCATCAAGTACATCAAAGGTAAGGGAAATGGTTTGCTGGATGCTATTTCCCTCAAATGCATGCTTGTAACTCAACTAGAATTGAATGGCATTTGATTTGAGCACATAAAAGACATGTATGCGCATGATCCTACTTTGGCTATTCCTTATGCCAAATGCTTGACGCATACATCTTGGGAATGCTATTACATTAAGGATGATTATCTAATGAGAGGTAACAAACTTTGTATAACCGAGGCTTCTCTTTGCTTGTTACTTTTGGAAGAGACTCGTGGAGGAGGACTTATGGGACACATTGGATGCGACAAAACCTTCGCTACCTTCTCCAAGATCTACTTTTGGTCCAAGATGTTTCACGACGTCTCCTGCTACACCAATCGATGCTCTACATGTCGTAAAGCTAAGTCTAAAGCTCAGTCCCATGGTCTTTATATGCCGCTTCCTATTCCAAATCACCGATGTGAAGATATTAGTATGGACTTTGTGCTTGGTTTTCCTAGAACTAGAAATGGCAAAGATTCCATGTTTGTTGTTGTGAATTGTTTCTCTAATATGGCAAACTTTATGCCATGTAACAAGATAGATGATGCTTAACATGTTGCCAATCTCTTTTGTAATAAATCTTGCATCTACATGGAGTGCCAAAGACTATTTTCTCGGACTACAATGTCAAGTTCCTAAGCTATTTCTGGAAGATGCTTTGCGCCAAGCCCGAAATCAAGCTCTTATTCTCTTCGGCCTACCATCTGCAAACCGATGGCCAAATGGAGGTCACGAACCAGACTCTATCTACTCTCCTCTGCGTGTTGATCAACAAGAACATCAAGGAGTGGGACGAGTGCTTACCCATTGCCGAGCATGCCTACAACCGAGCAAGACATTTGACTACCGTCAAGTCCCCCTTCGAGGTCATCTATGGGTTCAATCCATTGTCCCCATTAGACATTCTTCCACTACCACTACAAGAGCACATCAACATGTATGTAGGCGCGTGAGCGGGCTATCTCAAGAAGGTGCATGAAGATACACGACAAGCAATCGGGCGCCAAGTACACCGAGTCGTGACCAATATCTACTTCAATAAGCAATCCATGATATTGAACATTGGAGATGTATTGTGGCTACACCTTCGCAAGGAACACTTCCCCAATGAACACAAGTACAAGTTAGTACCGCGAGCCGACGGACCCTTCAAGGTGCTCGAACGCTACAACAACAACGCTTACAAGATCGACATCCCAAGAGACAAATTCCGTGAGCGACATCTTCAATATCAAGGATCTCTCTCCCTGCCATGGTGATGAGGCTTTCGATCCGAGGTCGGATCTTTTCCAAGGGGGTGGGGAGATGATGCAAAGCATCCTATGATCATCCCCATGGACTTACCTTCGTATACTACGACAACAAATGGACCAATGACTAGAGCTTAAGCAAGGGCTATCGAAACTAAGGTCAACTCGCTCCTCTCCGAACTAACACATTCCACATGTGAGACATGGCTACTACCTCAAGCGGAGACCCTATGTGTGATCAGGTACTTAGAGTAAAGCCACGGAGCAACTACATCAAAACGGGCAAGGTGGCGAGAACACCAAGTACAAGGAGCTACTGGAAGAGCTACCAGGAATCTATAGCCGCCTGGAACGCCAGCCGGCCCAAGGACCCATCCAGCGAGTGCTACAATGGTCGGAGAACCATCAAGATCAGGACATCCTTCACACTCTAGCATCCAGACCCCTCCATCCATCTGGCATCTCCATCAGAGAGCCCAAATGACGAAAATTTGAAGCCTTCCCGATGGTCGTGTAACGCCCTCGATGCGGCTATATCTCCCACGTGTCGAGGCACAACTTAGAGGCATAACCGCATTGAAAGCAATGTCGCAAGTTAGGCAATCTTCACAACATCCCATGTAATATAGATAATAAAAGGGGAGATAACATAGTTGGCTTACACTCGCCACGTCAATCAAAGTACATAAATAACATTACATCTCCAAACACTCATGGCCCTACTACGGCGCCAAAATAAAAGATAACCCAACAAGCGACACGGTCCCGATCACCCCCAACAGGGCACCACTACTGATCATCAGGGAAAGACACGTAGTATCGTTGAGAGTCCTCGTCGAACTCCCACTTGAGCTCAAGCGCGTCACCTGGAGCGGAATCATCAGGCCCTGCATCTGGTTTGGAAGTAATCTGTGAGCCATAGGGACACAGCAATCTCACACCCTCACGATCAAGACTATTTAAGCTTAATAGGAAAGGCAAGGTAAATATATGTGGAGCTGCAGCAAGCGACTAGCATATATGGTGGCTATCCTATTTGCAAAAGAGAGCGAGAAGAGGAGGCAAAGCGCGAACGAGTAACTAGAGGGCATCCTGCGGCAAGCATTACTCCAACACCATGTTCAATTCCCGGACTCCGCCGAGAAGAGACCATCACGGTAACTCACACGGTTGATTCATTTTAATTAAGTTAAGGTTCAAGTTATATACAACCGGACATTAACAAATTCCCATCTACCCATAACCGCGGGCACGGCTTTCGAAAGTTCAAATCCCTGCAGGGGAGTCCCAACTTAGCCCATGACAAGCTCTCACGGTCAACGAAGGAATAGGCCTCCTCCCGAGATGTTCCGATCAGACTCGGTATCCCGATTCTTCAAGACACTTCGACAGGTTAAAACAAATCCAGCAACACCGCCTGAATGTGCCGACAAATCCCGATAGGAGATGCACATATCTCGTTCTCAAGGCACACTTAGATTGTCCAAACTTCCGGTAGGCCAGCCCAGAGTTGCCCCTAGTGGCCATCGGCGGCTGACGAGGTGGACCAACACTCAGAGGAGCACTGGCCCCGAGGGGGGGGGTTTAAAATAAGATGACCCTCGGGCTCCGGAAAGAAAAGGGAAAAAGAGGCTAGGTGGAAAATGGTAAAACCAAGGTTGGGCATTGCTGGAAAAGATTTAATCAAGGCGAACTATCAAGGGGTTCCCATTATAACCCAACCGCGTAAGGAACGCAAAATCCGGGAACATAACACCGATATGACGGAAACTAGGGCGGCAACAGTGGAACAAAACACTAGGCGAGAGGCCAAGCCTTCCACCCTTTACCAAGTATATAGATGCATTAAGACAACATGGCAATATAATGATATCCCAACAAGTAAATAATGTTCCAACAAGGAACGGTCTCTAATCTTCACCTGCAACTAGCAACGCTATAAGAGGGGCTGAGCAAAGCGATAACATAGCCAATCAACGGTTTGCTAGGACATGGTGGGTTAGAGGTTTGACATGGAAATTTGGGAGGCATGATAAGAAAGTGGTAGGCATCGTAGCATAGGCATAACAAAAGAGCGAGCATCTAGCAAAGCAAAGATAGTAGTGATTTCGAGGGTATGACCATCTTGCCTGCAAAGTTGTCAGAGTTGACTGGATCCTTGAAAGCAAACTCAACAGTCTCCTAGTTAGAGAACTCATCTCCCGGCTCTACCCAAACAAGAAAAACAAGCAACAAGGACACAATCAACCACGTGCAAAGCTCAAACAATATGATGCAAGGATAGTATGCTATGCGGGATGCGATGCGGGATGCATATGCAAGATTTTACAAGGGATGCATGAACCTGGCCTCGACATGGAAATCCAAGTGTTCCACTGGAAAGATGAGATGAAATCGCTTGAAAACGATATAAAGAACGCCGGAATCGGAGTTATTCTTTGGAAATGGCAAGCAAATCAAATATGACACCGGTCTACGGTTTACAGCAAGTAGCCATCTAAATGCAACAAGATGAACATGCTACAGCACTCAATCAAGGCATAAAAATACATGGCAGGGATGCATTCGTGAAGCTTAACAAAAGTCTCGCACTGAGCTACGGATAATTCATCCACTAACAGGCTCAAACAAGCATGGCAAAAATGCATTTGACAAACAGATTTCAGACTTAGTGAAAATAACACTTGTCTGGAATTTCAGATCAGATAGCACCCTTCGGAGCATGAAAACAATATGCTACAGGATCTGAACATGGCAAAGTAAAGCATGGCATGGAGCTACTCAAAGAGCTTAATAAAAGTCCCTTAGTGACCTTGAGCCAAAAGGGATCAGGAAATACAATTGCAAGCATGTGAACATGGCAAAAACATAATCAGTTTTCAGACTTAGTGAAAACTGGAGCATGTTGAAAACAGATATCAAGTAGGCATGTTTACGGGCTCGATGCACTCACTATAGAGCAAGTCATAACAATCTAAGCATACAGCCATCAACAATACACAAAATACAAGCAAGACATGGCAGGAACAATACCATAGCATGCACGGATCAACTACAACATCATCGGCAAAATCGCTAACAAGTAGACAATCTGCACAGATTCACGAAATGACAAAAGTAGAGCTCGATTGACTCAAGCTAGGGTACTCCATAATTGCAAACAAAGACATGGATGGATAGATCACTACAAGATTAACAAAACATCCTTACTGATCATCCTCAAAAGAGGCACGGATCACTAGGAAACAACATGAACATATGGCCATATGAGATAACCAGCTCAAGGACTTAGTGGAAATGCTAAGTCCCTGAAATCAGCATTAACAAATGCCTCACTTTGCAAGCTCGTGCTAGTCACCACACACATCAAAAAAATACATGGGTTGCACCTGTGGAAAGATGGCAAAACCCTTAACAAAAAATATGTAGAGCTCATGGGCATATCATGCACACAATAATTAAGGCAAAAATGACAAATATCTAATTGGAGCAACAGATCTGACAATTATCTCAAATAGCACTCTTCTAACAGCATTTCGGGCATCAAGATGAACTCAAATGAAAATGATGCAATGAGATGAAATGATGTGCTCTTTGAGGCGAACATTTTGATATGCTATATGCGCGAAACGGATTTACGGATGAGTAGTTATAGCACGAAGAACAAGGGCATATGGATCTAAGAATTTGAGGACTTAGTAGAAATTCACCACCTCGCGGTTAGGGTTTACTGTAACTGCCAGATCTGGATTGTGGTGCACTTTACGAGGTTGGCCGGTTTGAGTTCGCCGGAGTTTGTCGGCCGGAGTGGACGACGAGGACGGTGTCGAGGGAGAGGGGCGGCGCAGCACCGGATTCGGTCGCCGGTGCACCTGCCGGCGACGAGGGCAGCGCGGCGAGGAGGCGCACGCCGGCGTGGGGCGGACGGCGGCCTGCGGCAGACAGCGGCCGAGGCGGAAAGGCGGCGGCGGCTCGTCGGCGCCGGGGAAGGAGAAGGGCGCGGACGGCGGCGGCTCCTCTAGGCCGCGGGGGCTCGCAGCGGGCCGCGCGGGCCGGCGTGGCTGCGGGTGGCGGCCCCCGGTTGGCTGTGAGCGGCGGCGGCGATGTGTCCGAATTAGGCGGCGGACATGTCCGTCGGCGGCGGGGCGATTTTACAGTTTCGGGGGAGAAGGAGAAGAAGATTTTCGGGGGGTTCTTTATATAGAGGTAGAGGGAGCTAGGAGTGTCCAAATGAGGTGCGGTTTTCGGCCACGCGATCGTGATCGAACGCTCTAGATGATGGAGAGGGTTTTGGTGGATTTTGGGCCAACTTGGAGGGGTGTTGGGCTGCAACACACATGAGGCCTTTTCAGTCCCTCGGTTAACCATTGGAGTATCAAACGAAGTCCAAATGGTACGAAACTTGACAGGCGGTCTACCAGTAGTAAACCAAGGCCGCTTGGCAAGTCTCGGTCCAATCCGGAAATGTTTAATCCCCACACACGAAACAAAGGTAGAAATGACCACCGGAGGAGAACGAAGCGCCGGAATGCAAAATGGACAATGGGGAAAAAGCTCGGATGCATGAGATGAACACGTATGCAAATGCAATGCACATGATGACATGATATGAGATGAATGACAACGACAACAACACACGGAGACAAAAACACGAACCCGAGAAAATAAAATAACTTAAGGCCAGAAACGGCAAGAGTTGGATTACATATTGGGTAAATCACATCCGGGGTGTTACAAAACTCCACCACCACGAAAGGATCTCATCCTGAGATCTAGGACTGAAAGAACGCCGGGTACTCAGAATGGAGGTGACCCTCGCATTCCCAGGTAGCTTCACAGTCGGTATGGTGTGACCACTTGACCTTGAGGAATTTGATTGACTTGTTGCGAGTCTTGCATTCAGCCTCTTCGAGAATAGCAACGGGGTGCTCATGGTAAGAGAGATCTTCTTGGAGCTCAATGTCCTCGAAGTTTACGATGCGGTCAGGAGTCTTGAAGCACTTTCGGAGCTGAGAGACATGGAACATGTCATGAACATTTGCAAAGTTTGAAGGAAGCTCGAGTTGATAGGAGAGATCACCTCTCTTGCTGACAATCTTGAAAGGTCCCACGTATCAAGGGGCAAGCTTCCCTTTGATACCGAAGCGACGAGTACCTTTCATTGGAGAGACGAGGAGGTAAACATGATCACCGATCTCGAAAGCCAAATCACGGTGCTTACTATAATAGTAGCTCTTCTGACGGGATTGGGCTGCTTTGAGGTTATCTCGAATGACTTTGCACATTTCCTCTGCCTCTGTGATTAAGTCATTACCGAGAAGGTGACGTTCACCGGTTTTGGACCAGTTGAGAGGGGTACGGCACTTCCTGCCATACAGAATTTCAAATGGGGCCTTGCCCGAACTTGCTTGAAAACTGTTGTTGTAGGAGAATTCAGCATATGGCAGACAATCCTCCCACTTCATGCCGAAGGATATCACACAAGCCCTGAGCATATCTTCAAGAATCTGATTGACACGCTCGACTTGACCGCTAGTTTGAGGATGGAAAGTTGTGCTGAAGCGGATGTTGGTGCCCATGGCCTTCTGAAAAGAATCCCAAAACTTGGAGGTAAAGATGCTTCCACGGTCTAAAGAGATCACTTGAGGAATACCCAGATAGACAATTCGAGAGGTATAGAGTTCCACCAATTGAGCTGCAGTGATTGACTCTTTGATAGGCAGAAAGTGATCCACTTTGGTGAGTTTGTCGATGACAACGAATATTGCATCATTGCCACGTTTGGACTTTGGAAACCCAGTAACGAAGTCCATCTCAATGTGGTCAAACTTCCATTCTAGAATGGCAAGAGGTTGGAGGAGACCCGCTGGCCTTTGATGTTCTGCCTTCACTCTTCTGCAGACATCACACTCATTCACGAATTGAGCAATCTCGCGCTTCATTCGAGTCCACCAATAAGCCTGCTTGAGGTCCTGATACATCTTCATGCTCCCAGGGTGGATGGATAGGAGAGAATTGTGAGCCTCGTTCATGATCACTTTACGGAGGTCACCTTTGGGCACAACAATACGATCCTTGAAGAAGAGAGTATCCTTGTCATCAAGGCGGTAGCACTTGTACTTGGGTTGACTCTTGGCAATCCCAATCTTCACCTTTTTCACCATAGAATCAAGAAGCTGGGCTTGGTGAATCTGGTCCTCCAAGGTAGGAGAGACTTGAAGGTTGGCGAGGAAACCTTGAGGAACAACTTGCAGATTAAGTTTGCGGAAAGCTTCACAAAGCTCAGGTTGATAAGGCTTGAGAATCAGACTGTTGCAATAAGCCTTTCTGCTCAATGCGTCGGCAATCACATTGGCCTTGCCTGGAGTATACTCGATACTCGGATTATACTCTTGAATCATTTCGACCCATCGAGTTTGCCTGAGGTTGAGATTAGGCTGAGTGAAGATGTACTTGAGACTCTTGTGGTCAGTGAAGATGTCCACTTTTCTTCCCAATAAGAGATGTCTCCAAGTCAAAAGAGCATGCACAACTGCCGCCAACTCAAGATCATGAGTGGGGTAGTTCTTTTCATTGGGCTTCAATTGGCGAGAGGTATAAGCAACAACTTTCTTCTCTTGCATCAACACTGCGCCAAGACCTTGGAGAGAGGCATCGCAAAAGACCTCGTACGGCTTGGATTCATCAGGCGGAGTCAGAACTGGAGCAGTGATCAATTTCTCTATCAAAGTGTTGAAAGCAATTTCACACTCTGAAGACCAAACGTACTTGACGTGCTTCTGGAGAAGATTTGAGAGAGGCTTCGCGATCTTAGAAAAGTTTTCAACGAATCTTTGGTAGTAGCTTGCGAGACCGAGGAAGCTATGGAGTTGCTGCACGTTCTGAGGAGGTTCCCAATTCACAATTGTAGACACCTTCTCAGGATTCACCGCAATGCCCTTGGCAGAGATGATATGACTAAGATAAAGAACCTCATCGAGCCGAAATTCGCACTTGGAGAACTTGGCGTAGAACTGGTGTTCCCTCAGCTTATCGAGTACCAAACACAAGTGCTTGGCATGATCTTCCTTGTTCTTCGAGAAAACCAGAATGTCGTCGAGATAGACCAAAACGAAGTCATTGGTGTAGGCGTTGAAGATGAAGTTCATCATTCAAGAGAACGTCGGAGGAGCGTTGACGAGGCCAAAAGACATGACTGTGTATTCATATGAACCATAGCTTGTCCTGAAAGCCGTCTTGGGAATATCTTGCTCACAGATTCGAATCTGATGATAACCCATACGGAGATCAAGCTTGGAGAATACTTGGGCACCTTTGAGTTGTTCGAACAGCTCATTGATGTTGGGAAGTGGATATTTGTTCTTGATGGTCTTCTTGTTCAATGGACGGTAATCAACACAAAGTCGGTCCGTTCCATCCTTCTTCTTCACAAAAAGAACACCACAACCCCACGGAGAAGAACTAGGCCAGATAAGACCCATTCTCTCTTGAATATCGAGTTGCTTCTTCAGCTCCTTCAACTCTTCAGGTCCGAGCTTGTACAAACGCTTGCACACAGGTTCCGTGCCAAGCTCAAGATCAATGACGAATTCAACTGGCCGGTGCGGAGGCATTCCTGGAAGCTCTTCTAGAAAGACGTCTTGATATTTGCAAACGACTGGAATTTGCGAGATAGCATCTAGTTCACCCTTCTCATTGAGAGAAAACAGACGGATAGTATTATCCTGAGCGGCAAACACAATTACATCCTCAGACGAATGAGTCAATTGAATCTGCCTGGCTGCACAATCAAGCTGAGCCTTGTGCTTAGATAGCCAATCCACCCCGAGAATAAGATCAATATCCGAGTTACCAAGAACCATTGGAGAAGCCAGAAACTTGAAATCACCCATCATAATAGAAATATCTGGAATCTCGTGGTTAGCGAGCAAACATCTACCCGGAGAGACAACTGCTAACGGTGCATGCATAACTTGGGAAATCAACTCATGCTTAGATGCAAAAGGTTTCGAGATGAAACAATGTGATGCACCAGTGTCAAAAAGAACTTTTGCAGGAACATCGTTAACAGGAAGGTTACCCATGATGACATCTGATGAATCCACTGCCTGAGCTGCGTTCACCATATTGACCTTGGCGTACTTGGGGTTATGCTTGACCACAGCTGTACTTGTCGATCTCACAGGAGGAGGAGGAGGAGGGAGACGCCTCTGATTCAAGCATTTGTTGGCATAGTGACCCTTCTGTTGGCACTTGTTGCACGTGACCTCTGAAAGTGGACGGTGGTATGGAGCACTTGATCTTGGAGCTTGAGACGAAGTCTTGTTCTGAAAGCCAAGGTTGGGTGGGTGGGAAGATCCACTGCCGCCTTTGCTCTTCTACTGATACGGCTGACGGAACCGAGGAGGAGGAAGCCAATACTTCTGCTGCTTGGCCACTTGAGTAGAGGAAGAAGGAGTAGCATCTCTGACTTGCTTCTTGGAAGCATAACACCTCAGTTGAGCAGCCTCTTGCTTCAATGCCATGTTGTAGAACTCATCGTACCTCAAGGGTTCAAAGAGAACAAGAGCTAGCTGGATTTCTTCTCTGAGACCACCCCTGAACTGGTATATCATGCTCTTCTCATCAGGGACGTCCTGCTTAGCAAAGCGGGCGAGCTTCTGAAACAACTTGTTGTAGTCATAGACAAACAAAGAGCCTTGCTTCAGGTTGCGGAATTCCTCACGCTTGCTTTCAACCACGCTCTGAGGAATATGATGAGCTCTGAAATCTTGACGGAATTCATCCCAGGTAATCACACGTCCACCTCTGTAATCCTTGTACTGCTGGAACCATTCTGCAGCTTGATCTTTGAGTTGGAAGGAAGGGAACTTGACGAAGTCCTCAGGCCTGACATTACTGCACTCAAAATGCTTGCACAGATCCACGAGCCAATTGTCAGCATCAGTTGCCTCCACACAATTGCTGAAAGTCTTTGGCCCGTTAGCAAGGAACTGGTTGAGTGTAGCAAAGTGATTCTGATTGTTGCCTTGGTTGCCTTGGTTCGCTTGATTGCGATTTTGAAGAATTTGGATGATCAACTATGTGTTTGCATTGGTTGCGGCCATCACAGCTTGCCATGCCACCGGAGGAGGTGGAGGTGGTGGCGGATCTTGATTCTGATTATGATTTGTGCTCTTAGCGGGAGCCATCCTGAAGAGGTTGACCACCGTTAGCACATTGACAGATAAAATGAAGCTGAATCCAACGGAATGAAAATTGCAACATAAAGTATTCGCATCCGAACAAAATGAACGAATGCATTCCTCTTGAAGTGGTCACATATCCATAAATTGAGAAGCCACTTAGAATTTAGGTAAAGAAGTAAATCAACAAGGTACGGATCAAGAACGAATAATCGGTAAGAAATCCCAATCTCAAACCAAATATCCATGGAAGAAGAACTAGAGCTACAAGAATTCCCACCTATGAAACTCCCGAACCTTTCCGGTTATGCAATCAGGTGTTGGGGATACAGGGGAAGCATAATATCTCACCCAAATCTAGCAAATCCTACATCCAGCTGTATCTATCCTTCAACACATAACCGTGAAAAACTTCGGAAACCATCTACCTCAACCTTCGAAAAGCATCCGTTATACAAGTTATGGTGATACTCCCGAACTCCCGCCCCAGTACTGGGTGGCGTCGAGGTTATCTCACCAACGAACTGCATAAAAGAGATTTTCGATGTCGGCGTACTAAACTCAGGTATTCCAGAACTGCAACAATAAAATTATGACGACAACACCTCAGAGCTCAACTCCCCGGGACACTTCCACAAAACCCCTGACAGGAGGCACCAAGACAATGTTCTCATCATAAAACCATCGGAACGATTCCAAGATACCCGCGTGATCCTAAAAAAAATTTAGTGAAATTTGAGAAGAGAAGAGTCAAAACTCTACGTCAGGATGCCTTACCAGAGCGATGAGGAGACTGGGAAGTAAAAGAATTCCTAAACTCTCCGATATATAATTCCTAAATGACTCAAAACATTTTTCTAGACACAACTCGGCTGCTAAAACGATCAAGCAATGGGGCTCCTAAGGTCGGGGAAGGCTCTGATTACCAACTTGTAACGCCCTCGATGCGGCTATATCTCCCATGTGTCGAGGCATGACTTAGAGGCATAACCGCATTGAAAGCAATGTCGCAAGTTAGGCAATCTTCACAACATCCCATGTAATATAGATAATAAAAGGGGAGATAACATAGTTGGCTTACACTCGCCACTTCAATCAAAGTACATAAATAACATTGCGTCATCCAAACACTCATGGCCCGACTACGGCACTAAAATAAAAGATAACCCAAGATGCGACACGGTCCCGATCACCCCCAACTGGGCACCACTACTGATCATCAGGGAAAGACACGTAGTATCGTTGAGAGTCCTCGTCGAACTCCCACTTGAGCTCAAGCGCGTCATCTGGAGCGGAATCATCAGGCCCTGCATCTGGTTTGGAAGTAATCTGTGAGCCACAGGGACTCAGCAATCTCGCACCCTCGCGATCAAGACTATTTAAGCTTAATAGGAAAGGCAAGGTAAATATATGTGGAGTTGCAGCAAGCGATTAGCATATATGGTGGCTATCCTGTTCGCAAAAGAGAGCGAGAAGAGGAGGCAAAGCGCGAACGAGTAACTAGAGGGCATCCTGCGGCAAGCATTACTCCAACACCGTGTTCACTTCCCGGACTCCGCCGAGAAGAGACCATCACGGTAACTCACACGGTTGATTCATTTTATTTAAGTTAAGGTTCAAGTTATCTATAATCGGACATTAACAAATTCCCATCTGCCCATAACAGCAGGCACGACTTTCAAAAGTTCATATCCCTGCAGGGGAGTCCCAACTTAGCCCATGACAAGCTCTCATAGTCAACGAAGGAATAGACCTCCTCCCGAGACATTCCGATCAGACTCGGTATCCCGGTTCTTCAAGACACTTCGACAGGTTAAAACAAATACAGCAACACCGCCCGAATGTGCCCACAAATCCCAATAGGAGCTGCACATATCTTGTTCTCAAGGCACACTCAGCTTGTCCAAACTTCCGGTAGGCCAGCCCAGAGTTGCCCCTGGTGGCCACCGGCGGCTGACGAGGTGGACCAACACTCAGAGGAGCACTGGCCTGGGGGGGTTTAAAATAAGATGACCCTCGGGCTCCGAAAACCCAAGGGAAAAAGAGGCTAGGTGGCAAATGGTAAAACCAAGGTTGGGCATTGCTGGAAAAGCTTTAATCAAGGCGAACTATCAAGGGGTTCCCATTATAACCCAACCGCGTAAGGAACGCAAAATCCGGGAACATAACACCGATATGACGGAAACTAGGGCGGCAAGAGTGGAACAAAACACTAGGCGAGAGGCCGAGCCTTCCACCCTTTACCAAGTATATAGATGTATTAAGATAACATGGCAATATAATGATATCCCAACAAGTAAATAATGTTCCAACAAGGAACGGTCTCCAATCTTCACCTGCAACAAGCAACGCTATAAGAGGGACTGAGCAAAGTGGTAACATAGCCAATCAACGGTTTGCTAGGACATGGTGGGTTAGAGGTTTGACATGGCAATTTGGGAGGCATGATAAGCAAGTGGTAGGCATCGTAGCATAGGCATAGCAAAAGAGCGAGCATCTAGCAAAGCAAAGATAGTACTGATTTTGAGGGTATGATTATCTTGCCTGCAAAGTTGTCAGAGTTGACTAGATCCTCGAAAGCAAACTCAACGGTCTCCTCGTGAGCGAACTCGTCTCCCGGCTCTACCCAAATAAGACAAACAAGCAACAAGGACACAATCAACCACGTGCAAAGCTCAAACAATATGATGCAAGGATGGTATGCTATGCGGGATGCGATGCGGGATGCATATGCAAGATTTTACAAGGGATGCATGAACCTGGCCTCGACTTGGAAATCCAAGTGTGCCACTGGAAAGATGAGATGAAATCGCTTGAAAACGATATAAAGAACGCCGGAATCGGAGTTACGGTTTGGAAATGGCAAGCAAATCAAATATGACACCGGTCTGCGGTTTACAGCAAGTAGCCATCTAAACGCAACAAGATGAACATGCTACAGCACTCAATCATGGCATAAAAATACATGGCAGGGATGCATTCGTGAAGCTTAAAGAAAGTCTAGCACTAAGCTACGGATAATTCATCCACTAACAGGTTCAAACAAGCATGGCAAAAATGCATTTGACAAACAGATTTCAGACTTAGTGAAAATAACACTTGTCTGGAATTTCAGATCAGATAACACCCTTCGGAGCATGAAAACAATATGCTACAGGATCTGAACATGGCAAAGTAAAGCATGGCATGGAGTTACTCAAAGATCTTAATAAAAGTCCCTTAGTGACCTTGAGCCAAAAGGGATCAGAAAATACAATTGCAAGCATGTGAACATGGCAAAAACATAATCAGTTTTCAGACTTAGTGAAAACTAGAGCATGCTGAAAACAGATATCAAGTAGGCATGTTTACGAGCTCGATGCACTCACTATAGAGCAAGTCATGACAATCTAAGCATACACCCATCAAGAATACACAAAATACAAGCTAGACATGGCAGGAAAAATACCATAGCATGCACGGATCAACTACAACATCATCGGCAAAATCGCTATCAAGTAGACAATCTGCTCAGATTCACGAAATGACAAAAGTAGAGCTCGATTGACTCAAGCTAGGGTGCTCCATAATTGCAAACAAAGACATGGATGGATAGAGCACTACAAGATTAACAAAACATCCTTACTGATCATCCTCAAAAGAGGCACGAATCACTAGAAAACAACATGAACATATGGCCATATGAGATAACCAGCTCAAGGACTTGGTGGAAATGCTAAGTCCCTGAAATCAGCATTAACAAATGCCTCACTTTGCAAGCTCGTGCTAGTCACCACACACATTACAAAAATACATGGGTTGCACCTCTGGAAAGATGGCAAAACCCTTAACAAAACATATGTAGAGCTCATGGGCATATCATGCACACAATAATCAAGGCAAAAATGACAAATATCTAATTGGAGCAACAGATCTGACAATTATCTCAAATAGCACTCTTCTAACAGCATTTCGGGCATCAAGATGAACTCAAATAAAAATGATGCAATGAGATGAAATGATGTGCTCTCTGAGGCGAACATTTCGATATGCTATATGCGCGAAACGGATTTACGGATGAGGAGTTATAGCACGAAGAACAAGGGCATATGGATCTGAGAATTTGAGGACTTAGTAGAAATTCACCAGCTCGCGGTTAGGGTTTACTGTAGCTGCCAGATCTGGATCGCGGCACGCTTTACGAGGTTCGCTGGTTTGAGTTCGCCGGAGTTTGCCGGCCGGAGTGGACGACGAGGACGGCGTCGAGGGAGAGGGGCGTCACGGCACCGGATCCGGTCGCCGGTGCACCAGCCGGCGACGAGGGAAGCGCGGCGAGGAGGCGCACGCCGGCGCGGGGCGGATGGCGGCCTGCGGCGGACGGAGCCCGAGGCGGAGAGGCGGCGGCGGCGGCTCGTCGGCGTCGGGGAAGGAGAAGGGCGCGGACGGCGGCGGCTCCTCTGGGCCGCGGGGGCTCGCAGTGGGCCGCGCGGGCCGGCGTGGCTGCAGGTGGCGGCGCACCACATGGCGGCCCCCGGTTGGCTGCGGGTGGCAGCCGCGATGTGTCCGAATTAGGCAGCGGACATGTCCGTCGGCGGAGGGGCGATTTTAGGGTTTCGGGGGAGAAGGAGAAGAAGATTTTCGGGGTGGTTCTTTATATAGAGGTAGAGGGAGCTAGGAGTGTCCAAATGAGGTGCGGTTTTCGGCCACGCGATCGTGATCAAATGCTCTAGATGATGGAGAGGGTTTTGGTGGGTTTTTGGCCAACTTGGAGGGGTGTTGGGCTGCAACACACATGAGGCCTTTTCGGTCCCTCGATAAACCGTTGGAGTATCAAACGAAGTCCAAATGGTGCGAAACTTGATAGGCGGTCTACCGGTAGTAAACCAAGGCTGCTTGGCAAGTCTCGGTCCAATCCAGAAATGTTTAATCCCCTCACACGAAAGAAAGGTAGAAATGACCACCGGAGGAGAATGAAGCGCCGGAATGCAAACCGGACAACGGGGAAAAAGCTCGGATGCATGAGATGAACACGTATGCAAATGCAATGCACATGATGACATGATATGAGATGCATGACAACGACAATAACACATGGAGACAAAAACCCGAACCCAAGAAAATAAAATAACTTAAGGCCGGAAACGGCAAGAGTTGGACTACATATTGGGTAGATCACATCCGGGGTGTTACAGGCCGTCGACCGGACATTCGACCCATGCCAGAAATCCGACTGCACCACACATAAGCCAAAATTGTCGGAACACCAGACGACTACGGACGTCCGGACCCTTGCAAGCCTCCGGACGTTCGACACCTGTCTACACATAATGAATAGTGTCGAGGCCCATCTAGCTCTTCGCCCCTCTAGACTATATATACTCCTCCACCTCCACCATTTTAGGGTTAGCATTATGATACACTACTGCAAGATACTGCTAACACGACACTACGATCAGAGATCCTTTGTCGAAACTGTGGGGCGATGCAATAACCACAAACGGTGGTGTAGAAAACCTTCAAAAAAAGGTGCAAAACATTTGCGATGGCGAAGCCATCAAACACGGTTCAGATTTTAGTTGCGTGTGCGATGCAGGACACACGGTTAATCCATTCAAACTGTCTGTGATGAGGCAGAACAACAGAAACGGGCAGCCATAACAATGTGCGTGCGATGTAGGACACACGGTTAATCCATTCGAACTGTTTGCGATGAGGTAGAACAATAGAAACGGGCAGCCATATCAATGTGTGTGCAATATACGGCATAAGGTTAACTTGGACGAACTGTTTTCGATTAGGGAACACAACAGAAACGGTTCAACTTAACAAGATGTGTGTGATATGCAGCATACAGTTCACATGGATGAACTGTTTGCGATGAGCCAAAAGAACACAAAGAGTCATGTAAAGAAGATGTGTGTGATACATGGCAAACAGCTGACTCGGATGAACTATTTGCGATGAGAAATTAGAACACAGACGGTCAATACAGTTACTTCGTGTGCGATTCTGTGTGTACAAAAAACTTTGAAAATGCAAACTAGTTTCTCGCGGTGGCGGAGTATCGCACACGATGCATCTGCGAGTACTCGTGTGTGATGATTAGTATGTTACACATAGTTTCCTTATGTTAACATGTGTGTGAATTTGCAATATGGATAGTTAATATGAAAATGCCTTCTGGACATCGGGCACACGCTGAATCTCAATGAACTGTGTACGATACTAATACTTTCCATGAAAATTTATGAACTTGGGTAACAACATTTGAGTAACATATATATAGTGGTTACACTATTCGACAAAAGGAGGATCTTCGTAACACGGTTTTGACAACCATATCCATATCTACATACTTAACATAGTAACAACTATCACATTTTAAGAGGCTAAGGGCTGACAACCATATAATCCATATCTACAAACTTAACATATATAGTAACAGCTAGCACATTTTAAGAGGCTGAGGGCCAACAACCACAACTATCCACTAGAAGCAGCTTGATCACGGCGACTCGGCATCTCGTCAATGAAAAGGAAGAGCCCTCCTGTGCCTTGGTAGAGCAGGAGTAGAACAGTGTCTCCAATTTCCAATATGGATGCATAGCCACGAGAAGCGAGAACTTGTTAATTTCAATGGATAATGCTATTTCAAGGAAATGCAGTACCTTGCAATCACTTTGGCGTTATTAGCAGGTGAAAGTGCAACTATCCCTAGGTGGTTTTGGTAATTCCTAACAACATATAGCTCATTGAGCTAATGCTATTTCAAGATTAATATCTCAGGAAAGCTCAATGATTGGCATGGCATGGATGAGAAAAGTGGACCCCTCAAAATGCTAAGGACAAAAGGATTGGCTCAAGCTCAACGCTCAAGACTCTACATTTTCTATTTTAGTGATCCAAGTTCACATTGAGTCTATAGGAAAAGCCAATACTATCAAGGAGGGATGAGGTGTTGCTTAATGAGGCTCTTGGTCAAAGTGCTTAGTAATATGCTCCAAATCCCTCAACTACTTTATCACATCCACATATGACCTAAACCAAAAGTCAAACTCGGCCCCACCGATTCTTTCTATCCGGCGCCACCGAGTTCAAATGTCATAGCCACTGCCACAAACCCTAGGCAAATCGGTCTCACCGACAGGGATCTCGGTCTCACCGAGATGGGATTGTAATCTCTCTGTTTCCCTTCGTAACGTTTCGATCCCACCGAGATGAGAGATCGGTCCCACCGAGATTGCAATGTAAACTCTCTGTTTCCCTTTTGTAACATTTTAGTCTCATCGAAATGAGCGAATCGGTCCCACCGAGTTTACCTGACCAACTCTCTGGTTAGGTTATTACCAAAATCGGTCTCACAGAGTTTATGTAGTCGGTCTCACCGAGATTATGTTATGCCCTAACCCTAACCATATTGGTCCTACCGTGTTGCACGTCGGTCCCACCGAAACTCCGAACGGTCACTAGCTTTGCTAAATCGGTCCGACCGAGTTTATCAATTCGGTCCCACCAAGATTGGCAAGTTCTGTGTAACGGTTTGATTTTGTGTGGAGGCTATATACCCCTCCACCACCTCTTCATTCATGGAGAGAGCCATCATAATAAACCTACACTTCCAACATACTTTTTTAGGGAGAGAACCACCTACACTTGTGTTGAGGCCAAGATATTCCATTCTTACCATATGAATCTTGATCTCTAGCCTTCCCCAAGTTGCTTTCCACTCAAATCTTCTTTCCACCAAATCCATATCCTGTGAGAGAGAGTTGAGTGTTGGGGAGACTATCATTTGAAGCACAAGAGCGAGGAGTTCATCATCAACACACCATTTGTTACTTCTTGGAGAGTGGTGTTTCCTAGATTGGCTAGGTGTCACTTGGGAGCCTCCAACAAGATTGTGGAGTTGAACCAAGTAGTTTGTAAGGGCAAGGAGATCGCCTACTTCGTGAAGATCTACCGCTAGTGAGGCAAGTCCTTCGTGGGCGAAGACCATGGTGGGATAGACAAGGTTGCTTCTTCGTGGACCCTTCGTGGGTGGAGCCCTCCGTGGACTCGCGCAGCCGTTACCCTTCGTGTGTTGAAGTCTCCATCAACATGGATGTATGATAGCACCACCTATCGGAACCACGACAAAAACATTCGTGTCTCCTATTGCATTTGAATCCTCCAAACCCTTCCCTTTACATTCTTGCAAGTTGCATGCTTTACTTTCCGCTGCTCATATACTCTTTGCATGCTTGCTTGAATTGTGTTAAGATTGCTTGACTTGTCCAAAGTTGCTAAAATCTGCCTAGAACTAAAATTGGGAAAAGGATAACTTTTTATTTGGTCAAGTAGTCTAATCACCCCCCCCCTCTAGACATACTTTCGATCCTACATGTGGTATCAGAGCTTTGGTCTCCATTTTCTTTGAATTCCATAGCTTTTGGTAGTCATAGCCTTGGTTTCACAATCTAGGAGAGTATGGCGTCTAGCGAGGGAAATTACCACCGTAGAGGTCCTTACTTTGATGGTACTAATTTTGCTAGTTGGAAGCATAAGATGAAAATGCATATTCTTGGACATAACCCCGCCATATGGGCTATTGTGTGTATTGGCTTGCAAGCTAAATTCTTTGATGGGAGAGAACCGAACTGTGAAGCTACCGCGGAAGAGTTGAAGATGCTGCAATACAATGCTCAAGCTTGTGATATCCTCTTCAACGGATTATGCCCCGAAGAATTCAACAAAATCAACCGTCTTGAGAATGAAAAGGAAATTTGGGATACTTTGATTGATATGCACGAAGGTACCGACTCTGTCAAGGAATCCATGTTGGATGTGCTTCAAAGTCAGGTTGACAAGTTCAAAATGAAGGATGGTGAAGGTGTCGCTGAAATGTACTCTAGGCTTGCTCTTATCACAAATGAGATCGCCGGCTTAGTAAGTGAAGAGATGACCGACAAATTCATCATCAAGAAGATCCTAAGAGCTTTGGACGTAAAATATGATACTGTATGCACATTGATCCAAATGATGCCAAATTACAAAGATCTCAAGCCAACGGAAGTCATTGGAAGAATTGTTGCTCATGAGATGTCACTCAAGGATAAGGAGGAGCTCCATAACAAGTCAAGTGGTGCTTACAAAGCCTCATGTGATGCTCCCACATCATCAAGTGAGAAACAAACCTTCAATGAAGAATTGAGCCTAATGGTGAAGAACTTCAACAAGTTCTACAAGAGTAGAAGCAAAGAGAGAAGTTGCAACTCAAGGTCCTACAATGACAAAATATTCTAGTCGAGAGAGAAATTGCTACAATTGTGGAAGTCCCGGACACTATTCCAATGAGTGTACGACACCCTACAAGAGAAGAGAAGATTCTCCAAAAAGAAGAAGTAGAGGAGAAGAATCACCATCAAGAGAGAGAAGGAGTAGAGACGATCGTTATGAACGAAGAACATCCCAGAGAAGCAAGGATTCGGAAAGGAAGGACAAGTCATCAAGGAGCTACACAAAACGAAGACATCAAGCTCATGTTGGTGAATGGGTATCCGGCTCCAACTCTGACAATCACTCCGAGAGAAGCTATCACTCCGACTCCGAATATACTCAAGATGAAGGTGTTGCCGGTCTAGGACTTGTGTGAACCAACTCCTACGACATATTTGATTCACCAAATGAAGGACTTGGAAGATGCTTCATGGCTAAAGTCCCAAAGATAAAGGTGTTTACAAGAGCCTTGCCGGGGGTAAGCAATTCGAGGAAATTGTATGCAAGCAAGTAAGGCACCGGAAGAACCAAGGTGTTAGTTTTGAATGAAAGTTCAATGCCAATGGAGTTGAGTGGGAAGAAGACCGATACCCCAAGATGAAGTTTGTTTCTCAACAACAGAAATATTATCCTACTTCCTTCGAAGGGACACAAGCTCAAGATGATCTTCCACCACAAGACCCCAAGCAAAAAGGAAAGGATAAGCTTCAAGAGGAAATTGATGCATTTGAAGAAGCACCCAAGGCCTTGGTCAAGTGGGTTCCCAAGACTACATCAAGTTCTACTTCATCAAGTACGACTACAACTCCAAGGATTCCCATCAAGATGATGTGGATCCCGAAGAAGAAGAACTAGAGAGTTCTTGAGGGTGACTCTGCCAACATACTTCACACTTATCATTTTGGAAAAAACAAGTGCAATCAACTTCCACATCTTGCACTAGTTCAAGGAGTCACAAACCCTCTTGTTGGTAAGAAAAGGGACAAGGTAACCTAATGCTTTCATAGACATCATCTTGTGTGTGCATCACTCTATGTCTATGGATATCCTTGTTTGTTCCTTGTGGGACTAACCCGTGTAGGTATTGAAAGTACAACTCACTCCAAAGGATTGCTCCAAATGATCTACATCAACATTGAGCATCCACATCTTCAACACCTACATGAAGTCATCATCGACAAAACCCAAGGTTAGTTCATCCCTCTTAGGGGTGATCTCACATCTAGGGGGAGCTTTACTCTAAGAATTGAGCTAAAGCAACTCTAATGGTGTGAACACAACAATGCTTTATGTAAAAGTGGTAACCCCACTTGTTCTTAAACGATGAGTATGACCTATGATCAAATGTTCTCATTTGACTCCTAAGTCAATATACTCATATATAGATGACCTAGTCATCACCAATTGCTTGATAGATGCTAGGGTTGTGCATGCTTTGCCACATATTTCACTTGCCATTTTATTGTGTGAGCATGTTGGTTGCATAATTTACTCATTAGAGGACATCCACTTGTTGTTTTGATTGTTTGGTTCCTTTTTTCTTTTGCCAAGTGAATGAACAAGAATGCCTAAGAACCTTCTCTAGCTATCTATGCTTTTTTGTCTCAAACTCTATTCATGCTACATCACAAAGTTTGATCAAGTCAGATTCGAACCACTATGTGTGAGGAGCACTCGGAGTCCCCAATTCATCATAGACTTAAACTTCCAAAACTTCTTTGTGCGTTTTGGTCTGACCAATTCATCCATTTTGGTCATACAGAGATCACTAAGTCAATCTAGGTTTTTAATCTCGGTGCAACCGATTTGAACTATTCGGTGACACCGAGTTGTTCCACTCGGTCACACCGACAGGGTCAGGCTATATATATCCTCGGGCCAAAATTTGGAAAATTTTCTGAACCCCTTCGCCCGCGCTCAGCCTGCTCTGCCACCCAGGGTGTCCGGATCATCCTCCTCATCGCCAGCTGCCTCCTGCCGCTGGTCTTTGCTGCCGTCAATGGAAATCGTCTTCGCTGTTGTCACCGTAGCAGGTCCATCGCTGCACTTAGGGTATGGACTTGATCCTTGTGCTAATCTCACTCTGATTCCTAGCATAATGTTTTGCCATGTATCTTGCCACGATTGAGATCACTATATCCAGCGAAATCACTCTGTAGTTTAGTTGTGGATTGAAAATTTAGGGTTAGGTTTCCGCCGAAATCATCTCGGACCAACCGAGTTGTTGAAATCGGTTCCACCGATTTGGCTAAGGCCATTGCACATGTGATTCTTGGTCTGACCGAGAATTGCAAATCGGTATGACTAAGTTCAATACTTTGTTAAACCCTAGCAGTCTCGGTGCCACCGAACTGTGACTCGGTCTGACCAAGTTCACTAGTTTAGGTTCCAAAAGCTGCTTCGGTATCACCGAGTTTTCAAATCGGTAGATCTAAAATGCTTTCTGTGGAAAACTAAAACTAAGTTTTTAACTCATTATTTTGCAAAAACCTCTATACTTTGTGATGCTCATCAAATCTACCTCATCTATAATCTATTCACAGGGTCTGCTATCAGTGTTTGCATCATGTCAGATTAGAGTGACAGTCAGAACAAGTCTGAGGAGCAAGTTAACATGAGTGAGGGCACTAGTCCCTCTAGTAGCTTTGATGAGGGAAGTAAGAGTACACCCAGCATCTTGCCAAAGGCAGCCACCAGGACCAGAAAGAAGAAAACCTCAGATTCTAAGGATGAGGACTATGTGGCTGTTGAGGAAGAGGCCACCTCAAAGAGGAAAGTCCTGAAAAAGGAATATGGCACAGCTGCTGCCACTAAGCCAGGAGTGAGGACAAAGGTTCCTGCCAAGAGAGTTCCCATGTCAAAGGCCAGAACATCCACTCAAGAGACTTTGGGATCTGCACCCAAAAACAGGTTGTGGCAGAAAAGAAAAGGAAGGAAAGGGTCAAGAAGACCACTACCAGAGTGCTTGGCAGATCTTCAATAATGAGAGATTCTGAAGCAGAGGAAGAGGAAGTGGATGCAGCACCAGCACCCAAATCTCAAAAGCTTATGGGAGATGCTATAAGGGCAGGGGTTGCTCCATCTAAGCCCAAAACTGCTCCTAAGACTGTTGCTCCAGCTCCAAAGCCAAAACCCAAGAGGAGCACCAGGAACATCCCTGCTGAGGAGAAGAACAAGGCCCCAGTGCCTCAAGCTACTGAAGAAGAAGATGATTATGTTGTTTTGAGGAAGTCGAAGCCCAAGATCCCTGATCACAATGATGCACACGCAGTTGTAGAGAATATGAAAATCATGAAGGATTCAGGATTGAGGTTATGGAGAGAGTATGATCCATATGCCACCAGGAGAAGGACTATGTGGACTACAGGTTCCATACAAAGGAACAGGAGGAATTCTATGAGACTATATTACTTGACAAGAAGCCCATAGTGTGTGACATGAGATGGGTTGATTGGAAATTCATTGAGGAAAATGAAGATCACTTCCCTGGTGTATATGACAGCTTCAAGGCATGTGGAGTCGATGAGTTTGTGGCTCAGAAGCTCATAAAGTGGAATGATGAGCTTATTATGCATTTCTACTCCACAGCTCATTTCTACCCAGATGGAAGGATTGTCTGGATGTCTGAAGGTACTAGGTACCAGTCAACGGTTAAAGAATGGGCAAAATTGATTAATGCTCCTGAGGAGAATGAAGATGACTTGGATGTCTATGCCAAGAAGAAGAAGGATCACAACATCATGGCACATATGTACAAAGAGATCCCAGATGCTGCTCTTGAGACACACAAGTCTGGATCAGTACATTACCTTCTGTCAGGTTTGCCAACAATCAATTGGATCCTCAGGCACAATCTCTTGCCAAAGTTAGGTGATCTCAAGATGATCAGAGGCCATGCAATTAACCTGCTTCACATATTTGATGTGCCTCAAAAGTTCAAAGTCATGAGCCTAATTGTGGAAACCATAAAGAGAACTGCTGCAGATCAGAAGAGAAGTTGTGGGTATGCCCCACAGATCCAGGAGCTAATCAACTCCAAGATGGGCACTGGCACATATCTCTTGGATAAGGGACATATGCCCATCTACCCAGACTTTGAGGACAACACTATGGTGATGGATGAGAATGAACCATCTTCTGTGCAAGCACAAGCAAAGAGGGAGAAGGCAAGGACTGAAAAGGCTGCAAAGATGCCAACCATTGATGAGGCATCTCAGTATGCTTGGCTACTTGATTGCCTCCACTCTGAGGATTGAGAAGGGATTGGCCACCCTGACTCAAAACCAGGAGAGCTTGGAGAGGATCATGGAGCAGAAGTTCTATGATTTAGACGTGAAGGTCACTAAGATACAATTAGTTTTTGAGGAACTTCAGGATGAAGTGCAGGAGAAGAAGGGCAAGCCTACCACTGATGCTTTTGCTAGAGTGCCCAGAGGACAGAGATCTGCTGCAGTGCCTGTTACAAACACCAGAGCAACTTCATCTGCACCAGCTATAGCTTTAGTGCCACCAGCTCCAGCACCCACTCCACCAGCTCCATCTACATCAACTTATGCCTTCGTCCTTGGAGTTTTATCTACACCACCACCTGAAGACCAAGCCTGAGAGTCGATCTAGCACTATGCATTTTTATGAACTTTTTGGTAACTTGTTGCCAAAGTGGGAGAAAATTTATAGATCATAGGCTTCGAGAGGGAGTGTTGCTCTTTGTTCTTCTTATTGTTTGGTGGTTGAACTTTATTATTTGCTTGTTTGAGATACTTTATGCTTTTGTGTGATACTTGGATGATCATGTGTTTGATCATATGCTACCTTAATGCTTGTTGGATGACATTATCCTTTTATATCCACATAAGATCATTCACTTTGCTTGGTGATGAGTGCATGTATTTCATTATTAGCATTTTGAGCGCTCCACTAAGATGTATGTGACATGGAAGAGTAACCCATGATCCTAACTCATTGTGCATTTGTAATCCAAAGAAAATATTAAATTATGCACAAATTTAGGGGGAGCTCTTGCTTTTCACATACTTCTCAAAGCAACAATGTTTTTCACTCTTATTATTATTTGTCAAAGCTTTGATCTATATGTTGTCATCAATTACCAAAAAGGGGGAGATTGAAAGTGCAACTATCCCTAGGTGGTTTTGGTAATTCCTAACAACAAATAGCTCATTGAGCTAATGCTATTTCAAGATTAATATCTCAGGAAATCTCAATGATTGGCATGGCATGGATGAGAAAAGTGGACCCCTCAAAATGCTAAGGACAAAAGGATTGGCTCAAGCTCAAAGCTCAAGACTCTACATTTTCTATTTTAGTGATCCAAGATCACATTGAGTCTATAGGAAAAGCCAATACTATCAAGGAGGGATGAGATGTTGCTTAATGAGGCTCTTGCTCAAAGTGCTTAGTAATATGATCCAAATCCCTCAACTACTTTCTCACATCCACATATGGCCTAAACCAAAAGTCAAACTCGACCCCACCGATTCTTTCTATCCGGCGCCACCGAGTTCAAATGTCATAGCCAGTGCCACAAACCCTAGGCAAATCGGTCTCACTGATAGGGATCTCGGTCTCACCGAGATGGGATTGTAATATCTCTGTTTCCCTTCGTAACGTTTCGGTCCCACCGAGATGAGCGATCGGTCCCACCGAGATTGCAATGTAAACTCTCTGTTTCCATTATGTAACATTTCGGTCTCACTAAAATGAGCGAATCGGTCCCACCGAGTTTACCTGACCAACTCTTTGGTTAGCTTATTACCAAAATCGGTCTCACCGAGTTTGTGTAATCGGTCTCACCGAGATTACGTTATGCCCTAACCCTAACCATATCGGTCCTACTGAGTTGCACGCCGGTCCCACCGAAACACCTAACAGTCACTAGCTTTGCTGAATCGGTCCGACCGAGTTTATCAATTCGGTCCCTCCGAGATTGGCAAGTTGTGTGTAACGGTTAGATTTTGTGTGGAGGCTATATATACCCCTCCACCACCTCTTCATTCGTGGAGAGAGCCATCAGAACAAACCTACACTTCCAACTTACTTTTTCTGAGAGAGAACCACCTACACTTGTGTTGAGGCCAAGATATTTCATTCTTACCATTTGAATCTTGATCTCTAGCCTTCCCCAAGTTGCTTTCCACTCAAATCTTCTTTACACCTAATCCATATCCTGTGAGAGAGAGTTGAGTGTTGGGGAGACTATCATTTCAAGCACAAAAGCAAGGAGTTCATCATCAACACACCATTTGTTACTTCTTGGAGAGTGGTGTCTCCTAGATTGGCTAGGTGTCACTTGGGAGCCCCCGAAAAGATTGTGGAGTTGAACCAAGGAGTTTGTAAGGGCAAGGAGATCGCCTACTTCGTGAAGATCTACCGCTAGTGAGGAAAGTCCTTCATGGGTGACGACCATGGTGCGATAGACAAGGTTGCTTCTTCGTGGACCCTTTGTGGGTGGAGCCCTCCAGGGACTCGTGCAGCCGTTACCCTTCATGGGTTGAAGTCCCCATCAACGTGGATCTACGATAGCACCACCTATCGGAACCACGACAAAAACATCTGTGTCTCCTATTGCGTTTGAATCCTCCAAACCCTTCCCTTTACATTCTTGCAAGTTGCATGCTTTACTCTCCGCTGCTCATATACACTTTGCATGCTTGCTTGAATTGTGGTAAGATTGCTTGACTTGTCCAAAGTTGCTAAAATCTGCCAAGAACTAAAATTGGGAAAAGGATAAGTTTTTATTTGGTCAAGTAGTCTAATCACCCCCCTCTAGACATACTTTCGATCCTACAACAGGCACAAGTGTAATTTGACCATGCCGGGAAATTGATCCAGGAACTGCTACATGGGGCAATTTCTGTTGACATGTAGAATAAAAAACAATTGTAACATATCGTTGAAGATATATATAGTTTATGAGCATCAACATTAAAATAAGACTTTTTACCAGTGTTTTTTGCACACAATTGGTCTTGTTCAGTGTGTGCACCATAGGTCTAATTAATCCCATCCAAAATCTAGCGTTCATACGTTGTGCTATCTCTGTGGGATTATCAACAAAGTTTATGACATGCTTCAAGTACTTCCAGTAAAATTTGGTACGCTTAGTAACATATAGATCGTTCACTATGCATCCAACATATCCTGCTTAAAAGGTGAAAAGTTATTATTTATTTAGAACATGGCAGAAGAATATATAGTGTGCATGAATTGGTAAATAGAATTTGTTACTGCCTAGGAATGGAGTCAGAATATGATATCACAATTGGTTGCTTAAATAGTGATCAATTAGTTACTTAAATAGTAATATGACACCATGGATAAAGTTGAAAGGACAATAACCTCGATCAGACTTTGATCGGCTAATGATGTTGGGGAACTAAACATCCATGTGAATTAGACCAGGCTGTGGTACACAGACTAGAATTTTATTGCTAGCTTTCAGTTCATAACACTTAGAAATTTTTCTCCAAAGCTACGCATTAAAATAGGAGTGACCATCTTTATCAAGTTTTACGCTAATCGTCATTGTAAATCCATGTTGCGTTGTCAATATGACATCTTGGGAGTCATCAGCAAAGTAGAGCCAAGATTTCCTTCTACTCCTGTCCTTGCAAAGCAAGGGATGTACTACTTGAAATGATAATTAAGGTCATAAAATAGATATATTGAAGTAACAGAGCAAGATGCAAATATGGGAGTAACTGATAGAACAGATCCATATATATAGATGAAAGCAAAGTACAAAAATATAGAATTAAAAATAGATAATGTAACAAAGATTTGATGTAAATATATAGATAATGTAGCAACAGACGGTATATGTTCACAAATTTAGGCCATGCCGACCGTGGTAGGTTGAGATTGAACATACCGAGTGCTCCCTGAAGTTATCCAGAATGGTGAGATAGAACTTTTTTTCCGACAGGCCATGACCACAGTTGCCCGATTTGTGCTCACACTATGGACACATGAATGAACACCCATGAATCAACTAGAACAAAAATGATTCCACGGTGATTTCCGTCGGTTGATTAACAGCGATGAACGAACTGCGATAAGAGATGAGTCAATATTTCGCTAATTAAGTTGATTACCTTCTCCATGAGAAAAATCCCTGGCCCAATCCCGTAGAAAATCCCAGTCGACCAGAGTCTAGAATGTCGGTGCAGACTGGCGGCGGAAAGCAGTAGGGGCGAAATCCGGTGCCGTTTTGAGCGTGACCTACGCCCGCCGCCAATAGCCGTCGAGCTTAGGGTGCAGAGTTGCAGAGGAGTTCACGGCGAGTGAGTGGGGACGAAGTGGGCGAGGGTTTTATTTTTCCTTTTGCATGTGTGAGTGAACATACATGGTTCATAGAGGCAACGGAGATGAATCGTGTGCGATAGTAAATCACCGAGATTGAATGGGAATCCAAGTTTCCTTTGTCCTTCATCCATGAGTTTTTTCTATGATGAACATAAACCCTGCTAATGATGGTGTTCAAATTTGACACTTTTTTGGGTTCATTAACAATATTTAGAGGATCATGTGCATTTTGTAGGCATTAATGCACATAATTCAAATTCAAACAATCAGTGCATGAAATGGTCCACAAGAATGGTCTAGAAAAACCATACTCATGGTATTTAGTAATTTCTCAAGCCTTTTACAAGGAATGGGCAGAGATTTTAATGGAATGTGTGGCAATAGTCAACCACAACCGCGTCATTTACTGGGTTATCAACTATAGAACAATCAAATATGTGCTTGAAAAACATGACGGCTGGCATGGTGCCATGGTATGGCATCACCGTGCCCTGGTTAAAAGCTAAGAAGGTTTGATTTATGTCGTCATCCACGCCCTTCATAAATCGAACCATCACTGAGGAAGTTCAATGCTTTCGAGAGGGAAATCACCAAGATTGAAGGGGAAACCAAATTTCCGTCCTAGTTTGTCATTCAGTTTTTTCAAACGATCAACATACCGCCTCAAATGCAACATGTTCAAATTTGACATTTTTCCAAACTAATTTACCATATTTAGTGGATTATGTGCATTTTCTATGCATTAATTATGCACATAATTCAAATTCGAACAATCGGTGCATGAAAAGGTGCACAAGAACGGTATGGAAAACCATGCTCGTGCTATTTAGTACAAACTCATGCCTTTTACAAGGAATGGGCAGATATGTCAAGGAAATGTGTGGCAATAGTCAACCATAAACGTGTCATTTACTGGGTTAACAATTATACAAAAATGAAATACACGCTTGGAAAATATGATGCCTGGTGTGCTGCCATGGTGTGACCTCACCGTGCCCTGGTAAAAATGTCGTCATGCACGCCTTTAATAAAATGAACCATCACCGAGGAAGTTTCATGGTTTCGAGGTGGAAATCACCAAGATCAAAGGGGGATCCAAATTTCCTTTGTCCTTTGTTCACGAGTTTTTCCTATGATTAACATACAACCTGCAAATCACCGTGTTCAAATTTTGACACTTTTCCAGGTTCATTTGCCATATTTATGGGATTATATGCATTTCCTAGGCATTAATGCGCATAATTCAAGTTCAAACAATTGGTGCATGAAAGGGTCCACAAGAACGGCCTAGAAAACCATGCTCGTGACATTGAGTAAATTCTCATGCCTTTTACAAGGAATGGATAGATATGTCGATGAAATGTGTGCCAATGGTAACCACAAATGTTTGTTTGTTGGGTTTTCAACTATAGAAAAAATGAAATAAATGGTTAACAAACAAGACGCCTGGCATGGTGCCGTGGTATGGCCTCACCATGCCCTGGTAAAAATTTGAGAAGGTTGGCTTATGTCGTCACGCACGCCCACTACTAGGAAAATGCTTATAGGTAGGCATTTAGTAGTAGCGTGGGTTATATACCCCAGGCTACTGGTATGTACCAGTGGCGCTTAGTAAAGAACGCGCTATTGCTACTTAATAACAGTAGTGTTTGTTAGCTTGGCCGCGCTCCTGTCACATGGGCCGCGGGGCAAAAATGGTAGCCCACTTAGATGTAGCGTTCGCTTTGAAGAGGCGCTAGAGCTAGTGGGCTTAGCAGTAGTGCCGACCCGTATGCTGTGCTACTACTACACAAAAAGAAAAAAAGAACCCCCCCCCCCCGCACCCATCTCGCTCTCACATTGATCCTCTCCCTCCGCCCGACGACACCGCCGCAGTTAGGGTTCCTCCCCGCCTCACCCCAGCCGACGGCGCTGCCGCAGCAGCACCCCAACCACCATGTGTGCCACCGCCGCCGCAGGTAACGCTCGTCCTCCCCTAAGCAACATTCCTCCCCCCTCTCGCCGCCCCTACGCGGCGCTCCTCCCCCTCTCGCCGCCCCCTCTATCACCGGTCGCCTCCCCACTTCCGTTGCTGACCCACTATCCTACTGTTAATTAGTATCACATATGGATTAATAGGATTAGTATCACATATGCATCTCTAGATTCTATTGTTAATTAGTATCACATATCATGTTATATGTTACTAGATCTTAGGATTTGGCATGCACAATTGAAGTGTTGTTCGTATATGCTTTTATGGGCTATTAAGTGAAGTGAGCACTTGCAGTGTGCTGGCCTTTCATGATTCAGGGGTTGGTACTTTGATTCTTAATTAATTGTAATTACTTGGGTTGTTAGTTGAGTGAGCATGCACACTTGCATTTCCCCTTTTAGAGGTAGTCTTATCTTGCTATAGGAACTTTTTTTAAAGGATGGTAGCCCCCAGATATCCAATTCGGCTCTAGGGAGCATTTGCTCTGACACACTCAAAATGGTTCTGCAAATGTAAAAAAAAGAAAAAAGAAAAGTTTAGACGTACATGTTCATGTACAAATGTTATATGTAATTTGAATTCATAGAGGCTCTCGGCTCCATGGGAAAAAATTTGGCCAGAATTGGGCTATTTTTAACTACTTCTGCTTGTCTGCTTGCGCAATAATGGCAATATGCCATTTATCTTATTATTAGGCTATGTTTGGGTCACATGATCTCTATTAGATTATGAATGTCTGAAGTTAACTACAATTTAGTTGTTATTTTGTTTGCCATGTAAACCTGTTGTGTATTCTCTATGGTGTGAACCAGATGTTTCCTGTTTTCCTTTGTATATTATTCAAAATCTGTCAAATTCTAGCCAATTTTAGGGAAATGACGCCACCACCACCACCATGCCGATGGTGCAAGTCAAGGTGTGCCAGCAGCCTTGCAACTGGCATGCTATTCGGCATCTACTACCAGTCGAGTTTTCTTCATGCGGCGGTAATAAATTATATGAAACTAGTAACCACTATTTTTTTGTAGTGTTATTGGCATTAATGCATCGTGTATATATCATTTTTCCTTTTGCACACAGATCGTCCTATACAATGTGAGGTCAGAATTCAACAAGCTGACCGGAGACTCTGTGACCTTTGAGGCTCCTGGGGGCCCCTACACTATGGAGGTCAAGAAAGGACGAAATATGATGCAGGTGGGAGGACATGGACGGGTCTGTTTAATCGCCCACATGTGTATCACCGGTGGTGAGTTGATCAGCTTCTCCTTCAGAGCAGAAAGACCCAAGTTGGCCGTTATTTCTGTCAACAAAGCAAAAGATGATGAAGATGATTGTAGCGACCCGACCCGAATGGATCAAGCGCTCTGTGCTCAGGTGTCATCCCTGGATCAGTAATGCTAACACCACACAGTACATCGAAGGATTTATAGCAGAGTGGCAATCACACACTTATTACATCGTTGTCTCAAAGAGAACTTATTACAATAAACATGGCTTAAGGCCATCTAAAATGATAACAGCGGAAGACTCGGAAGATAAATGGGTCCATCAACTCCAACGGCATCACTGAGTATAGAACCACGACCTAAAACACCTTACTCGTCGTCTGAAAAGTCTGCAACATAAGAAGTTGCAGCCCGAAAACGGGTCAGCACATGGAATATGCTGGCAAAGTAACACATAGAGAGTAATGGAATGAAACAGCTATACTATATGCATATATGGCTGGTGGAAAGCTCTATGGTTACAGTTTTGCGTAAAGCCAGTTTTTCCCTACTTCAAAGGAATAAATTTATTTAACTATCATGGTGGTTGTTAAACATCGAGAATGGTTGACAGCATTCCGATCCCAATTAAGTGAACAATTAAAACCCAACAACATTAATTAGAAGTAACATGATGAGATTCACATGATATTCAAGTACTAGATACTCAAGTTGTCCGTAACCGGGGACACGGCTAATCATGATTATTTTGTACACTCTGCAGAGGTTTGCGCACTTTTCCCCACAAGACTCGATCGCCTCCGTTTGGTTTCTCGCACTACATGGTGTTTGAGAAGACGGATGACCAAGACACAGTCTTTCAGAAGCGCTAGCACCTTACATGTGGGGTAGACCGGACCACCTACAACCCCTACATTTGCTAGTCCACCCCGTAAGAGTTCGCACAACTTAGTCAACTATGCCAGAGCCCATAATGGCTTGTGGCTGCACGCGGAAGTTTCTAGCATGAAAGATCTTATGATCCCTTTGAGCCTGGGTGGCGGTCCGAAAAAAAACAGGCAAGTCCTGATAGACATCAGGTGCCTCAATCCACCCAGATGTGTGTTTAATTGGCCACCTTAGATAAAGCATTAAAATTAACAAACTAACATCTGTCATGGATATCACTCACCCAATCCACGTCTACTAGCATAGCATGGCATAATAAGCAAATGTAGAAGTAACTCCCAAAGGTTTCATAATAATAATACAGGTGATAGGTACTACCTCATCTACTTCCCATCCCACAATTTAATTAGATCCTAATCATGCAATGTGAGAGGATTGATCTAATGCAATAAAACATGGGTTGTAGAAAAGGTATGATCAAAGTGTTACTTGCCTTGCTGATGATCCGCGAGACCTAGGGAATCGAAGTAACAAGCGACGCAATCCAGGTAATCTATCGCAGACAAACAACAAGCACACAATAAGTACTCATCTAATGCACAGGTAAAACTCGAACAAGAGAACGAACCAGAAGGTTGAACTTAAGTACTCCGGTTGCAAAGAAAGAACGAACCGAACAAAGAAATGGAAAACAAACGGCGGAAGAAAACAACTCGGAAAACAAACGGCGGAAGAAACTAGGTCAAATTTTACCGGGGAAAAAACTTGTTTAAGTTGATTAGACAGAACGATGGTTTCGAAACGAAACTCCAGGCGCTTGAATCACCTGATTCCGATAAACGAGCGAGAAGATAAACTAGAACGAAGATCGGATCTGAGATCGCGATCGCGGAATAAATCCGACGAGAAAAAAGAAGAACGGTTATACGAACGGACGTTCGTTAACCTAGAAGAATCCGGTGATCACGTTCGTTAGGACGAACGGTCCGGCGAACGGTCCAAAGGCAACTAAATCGGAAAAGAAAACGAATCCGATCTAGGGTTTTGGAGAAGAAACCGAAACGAAAAACCGATCTAGAAAACGAATCAGAGGAGAAGAAAAGAATCGGAACGATTAGAAGAAAACGATCAGAGGAAAAGAGACGCGGGCAACCTCCGGCGAGGTCTCCGGCGAGAGGTTCCGGCGGCGTGGCGTATGGCGGCGGCGGCGTGGGCAAGGTGCGGCGGTGGCGTGGGCAAGGTGCGGCGGTGTAGGGCGCGGGGTGGGGTGCGGTGGAGGGCTTGAGGTTTGGTTTGATGATTTGGAGGGGGGGGTGTTGGGGTATTTATATTAGTTAGGGGAGGGGGTTTCTTGGGGTAGGGGACAAGAAATAGAGTAGGAAAAAGGAAAACGAAACAAAGGAAAGAGGGCTAGCCTAGAGTCCTTTTAGGACTAGGCTTGAGCGAGGGGTGGCGGCGGCCTGGCGCCTGGCGCATGGGAGGCTGGGGCGGTGGCTGGCTGGGCCTTTCGCCCGGCTGGCCTGCTGGAGTTCCTTTTTTTTAAAACGGTTTCGCGCGCAAAAAAACACAGAAAAGAAAATCTAAACGGGCTCCAAAATTTCTAAAGTAAATTTTCCCCGACTCCTAAAAATGAGCCGAACAAAATGAACTTTTCTCTGGGCCTAAAATGCAATTTTTGAAAACGCGCATTTTTCCCTATCCAAATAAAACGCAAACAAAGCTCCGGCAAAACCAAAATTGATCTATTTATTAAATCTTCTTTTTTTTCCTAAAGTTGGGAAAGTCATATTATTCCCTCTCTTATATTTTTGATATCGGAAAAATTATTGAAGATGAAATAAATAAATCAAATGATCCTCTTTTCAAATTCGAGAAAACTCTCAAATATGAAAATAACGAAATCTCCAACTCTCTCCGAGGGTCCTTGAGTTGCGTGAAATTTCTAGGATCAACCAAAATGCAAGAAAAAAATATGTTATGCATGATGATCTAATGTATAACATTCCAAATTGCAAATTTGGGATGTTACAAACCTACCCCCCTTAAGATGAATCTCGCCCTCGAGATTCGGGTTGGCTAGAAAATAGGTGAGGGTGGTCTTTGAGCAAATCTTCTTCTCTCTCCCAGGTGGCTTCATCCTCTGAATGGTGGTTCCACTGAACTTTACAAAACTTTATAACGTTGATGCGAGTAACTCTGCTGGCATAATTGAGAATCTTGACTGGCTTCTCCTCATACGTTAAGTCATCCTTCAACTGGATCGCTTCAAGCGGCACGGTATCTCTTAGCGGTACCTCCGCCATTTCGGCATGACATTTCTTCAGCTGAGAAACATGGAATACATCATGAACTCCTGACAGTCCCTCTAGTAATTCCAACTTATAAGCGACTTCTCCCATACGTTGCAAGATCTTATATGGTCCAACGAAACGTGGTGCTAACTTTCCCTT
The DNA here is from genome assembly GCF_018294505.1 of Triticum aestivum. Classification (NCBI taxonomy): domain Eukaryota; kingdom Viridiplantae; phylum Streptophyta; class Magnoliopsida; order Poales; family Poaceae; genus Triticum; species Triticum aestivum. The sequence goes on from NC_057809.1 coordinate 311,482,285, forward strand.
AACTCCAAAGCGCTTAACTCCTCGAAGTGGGGATACTCGAAGATAAACTCTGTCTCCGGTTTCGTAAACTGTCTCCTTGCATTTAGAATCTGCGTAGCTCTTCTGCCTGGACTGGGCTACCTTGAGCCTATCCCGAATCAACTTAACTTTCCATTTAGACTCCTTAATCAAATCTGGTCCAAAGAATTAACGGTCTCCAACTTCGTCCCATGACAACGGTGTCCTGCACCTCCTTCCGTATAAAGCTTCGAAAGGTGCCATCTTTAACTTGGTTTGGTAACTGTTGTTATAAGAAAACTCCGCATACGGCAAGTTATCGTCCCAACTAGATCCATAATCTAGTGCACAAGCTCTCAGCATATCTTCCAAAATCTGATTGACTCTCTCGGTCTGTCCATCTATCTGCGGATGAAAAGCTGTGCTGAACTCTAGTCTGGTTCCTAAAGTTTCATGCAACTGATTCCAAAACTTCGAGGTAAATTGGGTTCCTAGATTTGATACGATACTCTTCGGAACTCCATGCAAACAAAGGATCCTAGTCATGTATATCTTTGCCAACTTAGCACTGGTGTAAGTGGTCTTAACTGGAATAAAATGTGCTACCTTTGTCAAACGATCAACTACTGCCCATATCGAGTCATAGCCTGATTTTGTCCTGGGTAGTCCTGTGATAAAATCCATGCCTATCTTATCCCACTTCCATTCGGGTATCGGCAATGGTTGTAACAATCCTGCTGGCTTTTGATGCTCTGCCTTTACTCTCTGACATACGTCACAAACTGCTACATATGCTGCAATATCCTTCTTCATTCCGGTCCACCAGAATGTTTCCTTCAAATCCAAATACATCTTGGTATTCCCTAGGTGAATCGAATATGGTGAATCATGTGCCTCTTGCAAAATCAACTTCCTGATCTCCGGGTCATTGGGCACATAAACACGATCCTCAAACCATAAGGTATCATGCTCATCCTCACGAAATCCCTTAGCTTTTCCTTTGCTAAGTTTCTCCTTTATAGCAGCAATCTCTTTGTCAGATTTCTAAGCTTCTCTGATTTTATCCATCAACGTTGACTAAATCTCCAATGCTGCTACATAGCCTCTCGGAACTATTTCCAAACATATTTCATGAAGGTTTTCTGCTAACTCCTTAGGTACTTCTCCTGTCATTACCATATTGACATGGCACTTACGGCTCAATGCGTCAGCAACTACATTAGCTTTTCCGGGATGGTAATGCAATCTCAGGTCATAATCCTTGATGAGTTCCAACCATCTCCTTTGTCTGAGGTTCAACTCCTTCTACGTGAAAATGTACTTCAAACTCTTGTGATCCGTGTACACCTCACAATGATTTCCAATGAGGAAATGCCTCCACGTCTTCAATGCATGCACTACGGCTGCTAACTCCAAATCATGCGTGGCATAATTCAACTCATGAGGCTTCAGTTGCCGTGAAGCATACGAAACAACTCTTCCTTCCTGCATAAGCACTGCTCCAAGTCCTCGACGTGAAGCGTCGCAATACACCTCATAATCCTTGGTCTGATTTGGCAAAATCAATACTGGTGAGGTAACCAAACGTTTCTTCAACTCCTGGAAACTAGCCTCACACTCCTCAGTCCATTTGAACTTAGTATCCTTCTTCAACAACTCCGTCATAGGCTTTGCAATCTTTGAAAAGTTCTGAATGAATCTCCGGTAGTATCCTGCGAGTCCAAGAAAACTCTGGATTTCTCCAATTGTTGTTGGTGATTCCCAGTCGGTTATGGTCTCAACCTTTGTGGGGTCAACTGCTATACCTCCTCCGGATATAACGTGTCCGAGTAATCCAACTTCCTTCAACCAAAACTCACATTTGCTGAATTTGGCATATAACTGATGTTCCCTTAGTTTCTCCAAAACCAAACGCAAATGTTCCTTATGCTCCTCTTCATTCTTTGAATAAACCAGAATGTCATCAATGAACACTACGGCGAACTTATCCAAAAACTCCATAAATACTTTGTTCATCAGGTTCATAAAATAGGCAAGTCTCGTTAGTCAATCCAAATGACATAACGGTATACTCATACAGTCCATATCTCGTGGTGAATGCTGTCTTAGGTATGTCCTGCTCTCGAATCTTCAACTGATGGTACCCTGATCGCAAATTGATCTTGGAAAACACTTCAGCTCCTTGCAGTCGATCAAACAGATCGTTGATCATTGGCAATGGGTACTTGTTCTTGATGGTTACTTCATTCAATCCCCGATAATCAACAACCATCCTTAATGAGCCATCCTTCTTTTCCACTAGAAGTACGGGTGATCCCCAAGGCGAAGAACTTGGGCGAATGTAACCTTTATCCAATAATTCCTCAATCTGATTCTTAATTTCCACCAAATCCTTTGCTGGCATCCAGTACGGTCGCTTCGATATTGGGCCTGTACCTGGTAATAACTCAATCAAAAACTCAATGTCTCTATCCGGTGGCATGCCTGGTAATTCCTCAGGAAATACATCAGGAAAATCCTTTACCACTGGTACTTCTTCTTGCACAACTCCTGTTAGGCAGTTTACTTGTGTCCAGTTTGGTACATGTCGGGATACATACTTGATCCTTCTCCCTACGGGTGTGGTAAGCAAAATTGACTTACTAGCACACTCAATATTCCCTTCATACTTTGATAACCAATCCATGCCTAATATCACAACCAATCCTTGAGATTCCAATACTATTAGGTCTGAGGGAAACACATAGTTACCAATCCTTAATGGTAACCGATCACACCATCATCTAGCCATAAACTCCGCTCCTGGTGAGCTTACTAACATGGGTGACCTAAGGGCTTGGGTTGGCAGGTTATACTTATCCACAAATCCCCTTGATATGTATGAATGCGATGCACCAGTGTCAAAAAGAACAAGTGCGTTAAATGACTTAACCAAAAACTTACCGATTACTGCATCGGGTTGATCTTCAACCTCCTCCACATTAACGTGGTTCACCTGTCCCCTATTGAAAGGGTTCGGCTTTTCCCAGAGCTTCCATTGCCATTTCCATTCTGGCCTTCGGGACATTCATTGGCATAATGTCCGGTCTTGGAACACTTGAAACAGGTGACTTGACTCAGGTCTCTCTTGGCTGGGGTTGATGGGATGGTACAGTTCTGCCGTTGCTTCCCCCATTCCCATTACCATTCTTGTGGCCATTATGGTTGTGCGAGCTACCTCCTCCATGGGTGTACTGAAACTGAAATCCCGGTTTAGGGGTAAAACGGGGCTTCTGCTGGGCTCCAGAGTTATACTTCCCCTGTCCATACTTCCTCTTACGGTTCTCAATCTACTGTTGCTTTCCTTCAATCATGATGGCACGATCAACCAACTCCTGGTAGTTGTTGAAAGTGGCTACCATCAACTGCATGCTTGGCTCATCATTCAATCCTTCCAGAAACTTCTCCTGCTTAGCTGCATCCGTAGCAACGTCATCTGGGGCATAACGTGCTAACTTGCTGAAGTCGTCAATGTACTGGCCAACTGTCCTTCCTCCTTGCCGTAAGTTGCGAAACTCACGCTTCTTTATGGCCATAGCTCCTGCTGAAACATGGGCAGTGCGGAAAGCTTGCTGAAACTGATCCCATGTGACAATGTCAACTGGGTAAGTGGCTGTGAAATTCTCCCACCATGCTGCCGCGGGTCCGTCAAGCTAGTGAGCGGCAAACTTCACTTTCTCACCATCCGTGCATCCTGCCATGGTCAACTCCCTTCCTATCTTGCGGAGCCAATCGTCTGCTACTATTGGCTCGGTGCTACTGGAAAACACCGGCGGATTCAGCCTAAGGAAACGGGCTAAGTGGTCAACAGGTGGCGGTGGTGGTGGTGGGTTGTGGTTGTTATTCTGCTGGTTCTGGACTAACATCTGCATCAATTGATTCTACTGTTGGATCAACTGAGTGAGCTCCGGTGAAAATCCATTGTCATGTCTCGGAGGCATCTGAGGGTTTAGAAAAGACGAGAATTGAGAATAGAGTGAGGTCTAAAGGGAAAACACTACCCCAATGCACATGAGCAAATGCACACAAAATTATTCAATCAATCAAACAAGGGCTTACAAATGGTCTAACTATCGCAAAAGTGCTCGACTATATTGTGTTTACATGGGGGAATACTACTACTATCTAGTGGTCATCTAGAAATTTGAACCGGTGGAAGACTCCATGATATCTGCTCCAGCTTCGTCTTCAAAGTCGGGTTCCTTTGGATCCGAATCGATGTCGTCGATGATGATGTAGTTGTCCGGACATGCGACGTACTCGTCCTCCTCCTTGGATGCTAACTTCCTCTTGAGTTCTTCAATCTCCTGCTTAAGATCGCCATTGTGCCTTGCTAGAGCTACAATCTCGTCCATGTAGTCCTTGCATGTAGACTTCAGTTCTCCTTCCAGCTCGATGATCCTTGCCTTCGCATTCTTCAATTCTATCATATCATTGCACATCTGGTTCTCGTGGCGTCGAATGTGCTGGTTTAACTCCTGGATGAAAGATGCAATGGATCTATCCTTCTTGGTGTTGACTAACTCCCATTGTTCATCTCGGCATCCGCAAATCTGGTAGATAGTGTCCTTGAGGTCTTCTTGATAAACTTCTCCAATGCGTCCTATGGTGATATGAGCTGCCATGCTCTTTCCCAGACTCCAGGTTGGTGCATTGAAAACACTATCTATAGGGTTCGTGATTGGTGCGAATGTTCTTCCTGGAACGTGAGCTTGAATCTTCCAACGCTCCTCTTCAGGCAGAGTGGCGTTGAAGGTTCCCGTGAAGCTTGGTAATCCAATATTCAGGTACTTGGTGACTTCCTTCAGGTGAAATCCAAAAGGTGTGCCTTCATCCGGTTGAGCGTACTTAATCTTCGCGTTCGTCATCCTAAAAGAGTAGAAAAGATGAGGAGTTAGAAAATGAGAAGAGAATGGTGATCTATGGCTTTAACTTAGTGGTCGTGTCCTACAGTCAGTGTGTGCTCTGATACCATTCTCTGTAGCGACCCGACCCAAATGGATCAAGCGCTCTATGCTCAGGTGTCATCCCTGGATCAGTAATGCTGACACCACACAGTACATCGAAGGATTTATAGCAGAGTGGCAATCACACACTTATTACATCATTGTCTCAAAGAGAACTTTTTATAATAAACATGGCTTAAGGCTATCTAAAACGATAACAGCGGAAGACTCGGAAGATAAATGGGTCCATCAACTCCAACGGCATCACTGAGTATAGAACCACGACCTAAAACACCTTACTCGTCATCTGAAAAGTCTGCAACATAAGAAGTTGCAGCCCGAAAATGGGTCAGCACATGGAATATGCTGACAAAGTAACACATAGAGAGTAATGGAATGAAACAGCTATACTATATGCATATATGGCTGGTGGAAAGCTCTATGGTTACAATTTTGCATAAAGCCAGTTTTTCCCTACTGCAAAGGAATAAATTTATTTAACTATCATGGTGGTTGTTAAACATCGAGAATGGTTGACAGCATTCCGATCCCAATTAAGTGAACAATTAAAACCCAACAACATTAATTAGAAGTAACATGATGAGATTCACATGATATTCAAGTACTAGATACTCAAGTTGTCCGAAACCGGGGACACGGCTAATCATGATTAGTTTGTACACTCTGCACAGGTTTGCGCACTTTTCCCCACAAGACTCGATCGCCTCCGTTTGGTTTCTCGCACTACATGGTGTTTGAGAAGACGGATGACCGAGACACAGTCTTTCAGAAGCGCTAGCACCTTACATGTGGGGTAGACTGTACCACCTACAACCCCTACATCTGCTAGTCCACCCCGTAAGAGTTTGCACAACTTAGTCAACTATGCCAGAGCCCGTAATGGCTTGTGGCTGCACACGAAAGTTTCTAGCATGAAAGATCTTATGATCCCTTTGATCCTGGGTGGCGGTCCGAAAAAAAACAGGCAAGTCCTGATAGACATCAGGTGCCTCAATCCACCCAGATGTGTGTTTAAGTGGCCACCTTAGATAAACCATTAAAATTAACAAACTCACATCTGTCATGGATGTCACTCACCCAATCCACGTCTACTAGCATAGCATGGCATAATAAGCAAACGTAGAAGTAACTCCCAAAGGTTTCATAATAATAATACAGGTGATAGGTACTACCTCATCTACTTCCCATCCCACAATTTAATTAGATCCTAATCATGCAATGTGAGAGGATTGATCTAATGCAATAAAACATGGGTTTCAGAAAAGGTATGATTAAAGTGTTACTTGCTTTGCTGATGATCCGCGAGACCTAGGGAATCGAAGTAACAAGCGGCGCAATCCGGGTAATCTATCACAGACAAACAACAAGAACACAATAAGTACTCATCTAATGCACAGGTAAAACTCGAACAAGAGAATGAACCAGAAGGTTCAACTTAAGAACTTCGGTTGCAAAGAAAGAACAAACCGAACAAAGAAACGGAAAACAAACGGCGGAAGAAAACAACTCGGTTCTAGCAAGTTGAAACTAGGTCAAATTTTACTGGGGCAAAAACTTGTTTAAGTTGATTAGACGTAACGGCGGTTTCGAAACGAAACTCCAGGCGCTTGAATCACCTGATTCCGATAAACGAGCGAGAAGATAAACTAGAACAAAGATCGGATCTGAGATCGCGATCGCGGAATAAATCCGACGAGAAAAAAGAAGAACGGTTATACGAACGGACGTTCGTTAACCTAGAAGAATCCGGTGATCACGTTCATTAGTACGAATGGTCCGGCGAACGGTCCAAAAGGCAACTAAATCGGAAAAGAAAACGAATCCGATCTAGGGTTTCGGAGAAGAAACCGAAACGAAAAACCGATCTAGAAAACGAATCAGAGGAGAAGAAAAGAATCGGAATGATTAGAAGAAAACGATCCGAGGAAAAGAGACGCGGGCAACCTCCGGCGAGGTCTCCGGCGAGAGGTTCCGGTGGCGTGGCGTATGGCGGCGGCGTGGGCAAGGTGCGGCGGCGGCGTGGGCAAGGTGCGGCGGTGTAGGGCGTGGGGTGGGGTGCGGTGGAGGGCTTGGGGTTTGGTTTGATGATTTGGAGGGGGGGTGTTGGGGTATTTATATTGGTGAGGGGAGGGGGTTTCTTGGGGTAGGGGACAAGAAATAGAGTTGGAAAAAGGAAAACGAAACAAAGGAAAGAGGGCTGGCCTAGAGTCCTTTTAGGATTCGGCTTGAGCGAGGGGAGGCGGCGGCCTGGCGCTCCTGCGCCTGGCGCCTAGCGCTCCTGCGCCTGGCGCCTGGCGCACGGGAGCCTGGGGCGGTGGCTGGCTGGGCCTTTGGCCCGGCTGGCCTGCTGGAGTTCCTTTTTTTTAACGGTTTCGCGCGCAGAAAAACAGAGAAAACAAAATCTAAATGGGCTCCAAAATTTCTAAAGTAAATTTTCCCCGACTCCTAAAAATGAGCCGACAAAATGAACTTTTCTCCGGGCCTAAAATGCAATTTTTGAAAATGCGCATTTTCCCTATCCAAATAAAATGCAAACAAAACTCCGGCAAAACCAAAATTGATCTATTTATTAAATCTTCTTTTTTTTCCTGAAGTTGGGAAAGTCATATTATTCACTCTCTTATATTTTTGATATCGGAAAAATTATTGAAGATGAAATAAATAAATCAAATGATCCTCTTTTCAAATTTGAGAAAACTCTCAAATATGAAAATAGCGAAATCTCCAACTCTCTCCGAGGGTCCTTGAGTTGCGTGAAATTTCTAGGATCAACCAAAATGCAAGAAAAAAATATGTTATGCATGATGATCTAATGTATAACATTCCAAATTGCAAATTTGGGATGTTACAATGATGAGGATGATGAGCATGATGAGGATGATGACGGCCCACTTGGTGACGCCATCGTTGCTCAAAGAATGAGGTTGAGCAAGGATGAGGTGTGCAACCTATGGGACATCATTCCGCCACGTGCTGACTTCGTCGGGGTGCCGTTCGTGACCCGCCTGACAAGTACCATGGTTTATCGGCATATCATGGTATGTTGCATTTACTATTGTAATTTGATGATATGCTTTATTGTTATACTTAGTGTGGAGTCCGATGATATATATGCTTAGTGAATCTTATATGCTTAGTAAATCCGATGATCTATAAGCTTAGTGAATCCGATGATATATATGCTTAGTGAATCCGATGATATATATATGCTTTATTGTTATACTTAGTGTAGAAATGTAGTATTGTCTTATGGTAGTGTAGAATGTGTGAGGCTACTTATTAATTGATATGTTTTTCTTATTCAGAAATTGCCAAAGAGCGTGTCTGAGAGTTGTGGTATCAAGCCTGATGAAGAAGTCTCTGCTAGAATACGCCTTACCGCGAGGGGCTCCGTCCCCACTTGTGCGTACGGCGTGGACACAGACGGTCCCACACACTTCAACTCGGTTGGGTGGAAGAGCTTCCTCGTTGGCAAGATTCTTCATGTTGGACAGACAATCCTAATTACTATCAGGAACACCCACCGCCCATGCTTGAGGATGATGGTCATCATAGATATCATCTAGAACTATATATGCTTGTGAGATCTATCCATGCATGCGTGTGGCTGCTGAACCATATACATGCTAGTATGACTACCTAGTAGACTTATCAACTATGATCTATCCATGCATTGTTGACTACTATATATTAGTTTGTGAGATTGTGTGGTTATATTAAATGTGGTATTGTCGTTAATGCTTGTGAGATGGTTCTATGAACTTAGTCTATTTGCACTGGACTTGTCTTGATTTCCATGAATATTGCATCTGACTCCTCTTTTATTTTTAATTTCTATTTACCTAGTTGTAGCGTGGGGAGAAAATAGGGCGCTACTACTATGTGATGATAGTAGTAGCATTGGTAGAGAAAGAGGCGCTACTACTAAGTATTCTAGCTATAGTGCTTGTTTACAAACACGCTACTGCTAAATATTAGCTGTAGCGCCCTAGTAGTTGTGCGGGTGATCACGCTGCTGCTATGTAAAAAACCAGCACCACCAGTAAGGTTTTCTCTAATAGTGGCCCTTCATAAATCAAACCATCACCGAGGAAGTTCCATGCTTTCGAGAGGGAAATCCAAAAGATTGAAGGGGAATCCAAATTTTCTTCGTTCTTTGCCCTAGAGTTTTTTTCTATGACGAACATACACCCTGCAAGTCACCCTGTTCAAATTTGGCATTTTTGGGCTCATTTACTGTATTTAGGGGATTATGTGCATTTTCTAGGCATTTAGCGCATATAAATCCAATCCAGCTACAGGTGCATGAGTGTGATGTGAGGGACGTGGATTGTCGTTCGATCGCAGCGCATCCTACGGTGCACACGCATGATCCATGTGGCTGGGGTTCCGGCCAATCATAACTCAACACACAATAGGCTCAGCGCACACTGTTTCTGAAAGCGACCGAGATGAACCGTGTGCGATAATGAAAGTGCAAAATTGTAAGGGAAGCCAAATTTCTATTGTCGTTTGTCGTTAAGCTCTTAAACACCACCACACTTTAGGCCTGCCCGGCCCCTCCGTCCTAGCGCTCTCTCTAGGCATCGTCCATGGCACCGCGGTGCACAGTAACTGGTAAGGAAGCGATGGCATCCTGCCACACCGCGTTCCTCGCCGCCCGCGACTGCACACATGGTAAGGAAGCAATGGCATCTCGCTGCGCCGACTTCATCGCCGCCGGCGGCCACACAGTTACATGGGCGGACTTTGAGGCTACCATGGCCGAATGGGTGGTGGATCTAGAGGCGGCCAAAGCCGCACAGAAGGAGCGGAAAAGGCAGAAAGCAGTCAAGAAAAGAGAGTCCCGCCGCCACAAGAAAAAAGGGGTCGCACGCCATGGTGAGGAGAGCTTAGCGGAGATCCAAGCACGGTGGGCTGCTGCCTACAAGGCCGGAGAACACTGGCATCTGGCCAACATGCCCCGATGGCAGCATGTGAGAATTACTTTAAGTTTGTAGTATTAGAGCAAATTACCAGTAGTACTTTAAGTTTGTAGTATTAACGTACAATGTGTATAAGAGCATCCTTTGAGTGCTTTGAGCATTATTAGCATGTGTGTCCGTGTGCATTTTTTTGCGTTAATCATTAGAAGGTCACAAAACACACTGTTTCTGTGCCATACCCGTCTGCGTTTTTTGCGTTAATGACCCATAAGTCAGTTACCTGTGCGATGTTTCCTAATAAACTAGGCATACCATTGACCTAAAAAATCAAGTAAACATGTATATTTTTTGGAGACGGGATGTGCCAACTTTCTTTTTTCTCTCACACACGTATTTTACACACTTCATCTGCGTTGTGTGTTTCCCCCGCCCAAGTTTCAAGTTTCGCAGCGAAATTTTCATTAGGTGCGCGATTTCAGAATTTATTCCTCCAACCACATCCCCACCCTCAGTATCCCCTCTCACGCCTCCCCCTACCGGCATCTCAAACCGTCGCCGCCGCAACCACAACTTCAACCAGATCTACGTTCTGCTTGGATCCAGTCAGGTAACCCACCGATCTCTATCCCGAACCCGGCCTGATTGCTTAAATGGCATCTACGAAACAACCTCATGCCTCCAAATCCCCCCACCAGGAGGTGATGGCGGTCCATGGCGCAATGACCGTTCTGCATGTTGACGCGGAGGAACACCTCGCCGCCGATGTCGCCGCCGACATGGTGCAGGCTCTGGCCCAGATGAAGTCCCCAAGCGACCCCAGGACTTAACAGGTAAGATCTGACCAGCTAAATCTTACCAGTACCACTTGCAACGGCTATGATTTGTATGGTTGATGTATTAAGCATGTTCGTGCCTTGTTTATTTCAGTACCGCACACTATGTGATGTTTAAATCTTACCGTGTCCAGCTCAATTTCACTAATACTGGCAACAAACTTGCAATACATGACTCGGGATATCACTAGAGATGCTGCCCATTTTCTATTTTAGTGGATGCTAAGCCTGTTGCACTTAACATGCCTGTCCATGTACTTATCCATGGTCATAACGACCGATGCTTTTGTTTGCCGTCGAGGTGAGCTGCATCCCATGTCTTACAGTATTTCACAGAATTTGTGCAATTACAGTTTAACTTCTACCATTTACTGGTTGCCTGTAGGTACACATGTCAGTGGCACTGGTCCACACTTCGACCCGAAGGAACAGCTCGCCTCCGCCGTCGCTGACTTTGGGAGGGCTTTGGCCAAGATGAAGTGCTCCAACAACTACCTCTTAGGACTTACCAAGTATGTACTCACCAGTGCAATCTTACCAATACCAGTTGCAATTAATGGCTATGTTCTGTATGGTCGATGTATTAAGCAAGTTCTAGTAAACATGCCTAACACATTTTTTCTACTTTCCCTACCTTTTTATAGACATCCGGGCCATTCTCTACTCTGGCAGCACCTGCCTTGTGATGTTTAACTATGCCAATTGCATTTTTATCAGTACCGTTTTCAATGTCTATTAAGCCTTTTGCAATTAACAGTTGAATCCATTTTTAAACAGTTGTATTTGAATGGCTACAAACTTACAAAACATGACTTAGGATGTTGCTAAGCCTGTTACAATTAACAGTTGTATCCATTTTTAAACTGCCCATTTGCTACCATGCGTACTCTCCGTAGTGAAGATATACTAGAGATGCTGCCCATTTGCTATTTTTACTGGATGCTAACCCTGATGTATTTAATATGCTTGTCCATGTACTAACACAGGGTCATAACGGTCGATGTTGTTGTTTGTCGTCGAGGTTAGCTGCATCCCATGTCTTACAATATTTCACATTATTTGTGTAATTGCAGTTTAACTTCTACCATTTACTGGTTGCCCGTAGGTACACATGTTAGTGGCACTAATCCACACATCGACCCAGAGGAACAGCTCGCCTTCGCCACCGCTGGCTTTGGGAGGGCTTTGGCCAAGATTAAGTGCCCCGGCAACTACCTCTCAGGACTTACCAAGTATGTACTCACCAGTTCAATCTTACCAATACCAGTTGCAACTAATGGCTATGTTTTGTACGGTCGATGTATTAAGCATGTTGTAGTAAACATGCCTAACACGTTTTAGCTATATTCCCTACCTTTTCATAGACAGCTGGACCATTATCTGCTCTGGCAGCACCTGCCCTATGATGTTCAACTCTGCCAATTGCATTTTTATCAGTACTGGTTTCAATGGCCATTAAGCCTGTTGCAATCAACAGTTGTATCCTTTTTTAAAGAGTTGTATTTCAATGGCTACAAATTTACAAAACATGAATTAGGATGTTGTTAAGCCTGTTGCAATTAATAGTTGTATCCATTTTTTAATTCGTCCCTTTGCTACCGTGCTACTCTTTCGAAATGAAGATATTATCACTACATATGCTGCCATTTTATTACCATTTGCTATTTTTGGTGGATGTTAACCCTATTGTAGTTAACATTGGCTTTCCATGTACTTACAAAGGCTACAATGGGCGATGTTGTTGTTTGCCATCGAGGTTAGCTGCATCCCATGTCTTATACACCATCTATTCCTAAATATGAGTATTTTTAGAGATTCCACTCTAGACTACATAACGAGCAAAATGAGTGAATCTAGATTCTAATCTAAACTATATCAATAATTCTATGTACATCCGTATGTAGTTCATACTGAAATCTCAAAAAAAACTTGTACTTAGGAAAATAGATAGTTGTCTTTACATCATTTGTGCAATCTCAGTTTAGCTTCTAACATTTATTGGTTTCTTGTAGGTACATATATGAGCGGTAATGATCCACACTTCGATCCCTTTTGTGTATGGGGCAATGAGATATTCATGAACAAGCGTCAAGTGAGGAAACTAAGAAAGATTGTTAGGCGAAAGAAACAGGTGATTGGAATTAAGCTCTTTATTTACACTTTGTCAAAGACAACAGTGAACTTTAGGGTGGTAAGTAATGTGTTGCCTTTTCCCCCTGCCCACAACAAGTTACTCTATTAGACCTCAGTATATGATATTTTCTCTTTTCAGTGGTTTCCGAAGCTATTTACTGATAATTACCTTGCAAACTACATGACCGGAGTGGATGCAACTAAGGTTAAAGTATATAATTCATGCTACCATGATAATGATCTAGAAGTCTTCCTAAAGGCGGTGAAGGATGGGCGGGCCATCATCACAAGGGGTTGGACAACAGTGTTTGTGCCTATGGTATGTAGGAAGGCACATTATGGGCATTCCGCTTCTTCAACACCGTCGGCTGTCAAAATGATTTACACTTGTCTCTTCACCTTTACCGCCTTTAAATGTTGTGGTTCATCATAGTTAATTGCTGCCTAATCCTATAATTACTGAAGATATTGTACTGGTAATTTGATTTATGGATTTTTTGTTGAACCATTGTGCTGAGAATTTGAATTGCACGTTTTGTATTTCAAAATTTCCAATTCGAATAATAAAATACATGCAAAAATAAAAAGAGAACAGACAGTCATGGAACTTTGCAAATGGTTCTGGTAGTAAAAGCGCTTGTGATGGATAGCCCAATGCCACACAGTTATCTACGTCAAATCGTGTGTGATGTAGTTAATTAAATCAAACCGTTAACCAAGGCAGAGCGTGTGTGATAGTTACACCTTTCACACACGAGCGTATACATAAAACTATGTGGGACGTACATATGAATGGAAACGGTTTCCCTGGATTGACTGTGTGGGATGTACATAAGAGCGGAAACGTATTCTTGGATTGACTGTGTGTGATATACATACTAGCGGAAATGTTTTTCTGGGATTCACCCTGTGGAATGTACATACCTACGAAAATGTTTTCTCGGATTACCGTGTGGGATGTACATACCTATGGAAATGATTGGGTTTCGATGCCTCGCCTGATGGCACACAGCCCCAGCCTGTGTCCCAGGAAGGCTTATCCTCGACGATTCTGGGTTGTGTGGGAAGGACCCCCCTATCGCCCTCACTCACTTGGCGACGGTTCCAAATGCCGTCGCGAAAAGGGGTTAAAAACCGTTTTTATAACACCGACGCGCACCATAGCTCATTTTGGAGATAGAGCATTGCTCATCCACTTGGACCCCTACTCCATTGGAGACCAGGGCCTCCTAGGAGAAGATCCACCAAGTGCATTCAAGACCCCCTTGTGGGAAGATCCCCTAGTGGAGTCAAGATCTCCTCCTTGGAGATGAACTAGGTCCTTTCTACCCCCCTTTGTTGAATTTGGATGGTGTATCTCTTTGTGTACTTGGGTCTAGCACATGTGTAATCAAATCTCATTGATTTGAGTGTTTCCTCTCGTTTTCCCCCTCATGTGTTCATCGTGTTCCTTGGGAATCCACCTCCAAATCATGAAAGATCAGCCCCTAGCTAGGGTTCCACCCTACATCACCTTCCCTCGTCTTAGAAGGCACGATCTTGGTTCTAGTGTCTTTCAGATTCTTCATAGTGATCAGTTCATATAAATCCCAAGTGACTCAACAAATAGAGCTATGCTCCTAGGCAACAGCACCAGAAAAAGGTCTAGATAGCCCACAAGTATAGGGGGTCGCAATTGTTTTCTAGGGTAGTATTTTGCCCAAATTTATTAATTCGACACAAGGGGAGCCAAAGAATATTTGCAAGCATTATAAGTTGAGCTGTCAATTCAACCACACCTGGAGAACTAAATATTTACAGCAAAGTGTTTAGTAGCACAGTAATATGGTAATTTAATAGTAGTAGTAATAGTAGCAATAGTAACGGTAACAGTAATAGCAGCAGCAACAAAAGTAACTTAGCGAAGACCAATACTCGACAAGCGTAGGCATTGGATAAGTGAAGTATATTTGTATTGGATGACATTCATCATATAACAGTCACAACCTAGAGCGATATATAATAGCTCCAATTCAACAATATAATGTAGGCATGTATTCCTTATATAGTCATACGTGCTTATAATAAGAACTTGCATGACATCTTTTGTCCTACCCTCCGGTGGCAGCGGGGTCCAAAAGGAAACTAAGGGATATTAAGGCCTCCTTTTAATATAGAACCGGAAAAACCATTAACACATGGTGAATACAGGAACTCCTCATACTACAGTCATCACTGGAGAGAATCCCAGCTATTATCACTTTGGGGTATGCGGATTATAACATGTAATAGTTGCATATAACCTACAAGATAGGATCAAGAACTCAAATATATTCATGAAAACATAGAGGGTTCGGATCTGAAATCATGGCACTCGGGCCCTAATGACAAGCATTAAGCATAGCAAAGTCATAGAAACATCAATCTCAGAACATAGTGGATACTTGGGATCAAGCCCTAACAAATTGACTCGATTAGATGAAAAATATAATCCAAATCCATCATTGTCCAGCAAGCCTATGAAGGAATTAATCACTCCCGGTGGTGAGCATCACGAAATTGGTGATGATGATGGTGACGGGTCCCCGTCTCCAAAGTCCCAAATGGACTCCAGACCAGCCCTCCTGATGAACAATAGGAGGTGGCGACGACTCTGTATCGTCAAATGTGATGAAACTTCCTCTCTTACCTTTTTCTCGGGGAAAAGGAATTTATAGGCCTGACATTAGGGTCCGCAGGGCCACGTGTGCCCCACAAAGTAACAAGGCGTGCCCAAGGGGGTGGTCGTGCCCTGTTGCCTTGTGAGCACCTGGTGGCGCCCTCTAGTGGATCTTCGCTCTAGTAATTTTTATATATTCTATAAAAATCTCCAAAAAGTTTGTCCAATTCCAAGAACTTTTATTTCTGCACAAAAACAACATCATGGTAGTTCTACTGAAAATAGCGTCAGTCCGGGTTAGTTTTATTCAAATCATGCAAATTAGAGTCCAAAACAAGAGCAAAAGTGTTTGGAAAACTAGATATGACGAAGACGCGATACGTCCATTTTGCATCATGTTTTCATATCAATATTTTTTGCTTTATGGGCTGTTGTTTCACTTTATGGTACAATTCTTATGCCTTTTCTCTCTTATTTTGCAAGTTTCACATGAAGAGGGAGATTGCCGACAGCTAGAATTCTGGGATGGAAAGGGTTATATTGAAGACACTTATTCTACATAACTCGAAATAACCTGAAAATTGATGAAGAATTATTTTGGAATATATAAAAATACTAGTGAAAGAATGAACAGAACACTAGTGGAAAAACGGCTAGCCACAACTTTCGTTTGTGGCGCGCCATTTTCATCCAAATAGTTCTGGCATCGTCCAACTTGGTACGCCAGCTATAACTTGCTATTGCTGGCATTCTAATACTTCCGATTTCACTACTATGTGAGCCCACTTGTCGTGACCAGTTGTAGTATACTGTTGTCGTGTGATTTGTAAACACGCCATAGATACTTAACCTTGTGCTGCCTCGCCATCGTTGGGAACGTCGACACTAAGTTGTGCCTATATATAGATGTGTTGGCAGCCCCTTGTTCTCAAATACATTCACTTCCATTCTCCATAAAATTCTACTCCCTCTTAGCCAGCTGCTTTGCTGACAATGGACCACCGGAGGTTGAATCGACATGAGCACCCCGTGTGAACCCATGTCGGCGGGGCGTGTCGCATGTTTGGGACCCTGCTGCCTTGGCCGAGCTCACATCAGGCCCCATTGGCCACGACATGCGCTCAACATGGCCAATGCAGCCAGCCCTGGCTAGTGAATCATCTCACTGTAGTGCGACATTCCATTGATCCGGCAGTTATGCCACCAACGCCGAAGCTACTAGGAATCGAGCAAGGGCACGTGTGCTGCTTTGCGGCTGTGGACACCTTGCTAATAAGCATATGTCACACATAGAAAGTAATCTAGAGTGAGAGTTTTACATCAGAGGTAACCGTGGAAAGGTAATATGACAGAAAATACCTCGATCTTGATCTATTTATGCTAATTTGCACAATTCAACTTTATATATATTATATATAAACACTATTCTGATCATGGGAAGATAATAATATTCTCATAAGTACCTACCATGTCCCAGCGGTAATAGTTGAACTTCCCCCATTGCTAGGTTGAACTTCCGCAAACATTGTGCAAATGGGGCTTGCCATATACCGTTGGAAAGCTGTGGACACGAGTACCATGATCTAATTTAAAATTTTGGCACAATCTAAGCGGTTTAAGAGCAGCTTTGTAAACCCTTTTTTCTTCAGACAAAAAATGTGAATAGTATTTTCGATCCCATTTCTAAACCATTTATCGGAATGAGGCAAATAATATGGCATTGGAAAGCTGCTATAAATGCACTCCTTCCTCATGTATAGTGTTTTCTCTAATTCCCTATGGTTAAAGAGTAATTTGAAAAATCATAGAATTTCACAAACTGAATAGCCGAGTTCGTATTTTCGATGTCATTTCTAAAAGGCTAATCCAATTGAGGCAAATGATTTGGCGGTGAAAATCTTATGGAAATGCGCTTCTTTTTCATGTGCATTGTTTTTTCTAATTTCGAACTGTTTAAGAGTAATTTAAAAAGCGGTCCAAGTTCCACTAAATTCATATTTTCAACTTAATATCTTAACCGTATTTCGGATGCGGCAAATGATATGGTGTTGGAAAGCTTGATGCAATGCGAAACGTTTTGGTATATAATGTTTCTCCCAATTCCTTATGGTTTTAAGTAAATTTTGAAAATGGTTAGAAACTTTTTTTGTCGTAATTTTTGCAAACTTTGCCGGAATAGGGCAAATAATATACCATTGGATAGCTATCAAAAATGCGAAACTTTTTCGTATATCAAGTTTTCTCTAATTTCCAACCATTTTCAAGTAATTTAGAAAATGAAGAGATCATGATTTCTTCCTTCATCACGAAAGGAAATGCAATGCGTGAAGTAGTTGAACTTCTAGGGCATGTCTGTTTGTACTTCACTCTGTTTTGGATGTACTATTTGCCCGTAACTCTCAAAACACTTACCGAAATTGAGCAAATGATATACCAAAGGAAAGTTGTTGAAAACACGCAACTTCCCCATGTTGATTAGTTTTTCATACTCGCCATGGTTCTAAAGAATTTTTTGAATACATAAAAACGTGTTTTAAACGATATACATGAAAATCTTAAACCGTTCATCGAAATGTAGCACATAATATACCGTTGGAAAGCTTATGAATAGCAACAAGTTTTTCATGTAGACAGTAGATTCGAATTCATTACCATTTGAGAGCAGTTTTAAAAATGGCAAAAGCAAAGTTGTTTTTGGACAAATGACTCGCACTAGAAAATTTTAACCACTTAGGCAGGAGCACGTGAACTTCTTGCAACAACCCTTTTATACATTTACTTTTGTATTCTTTTTAATCTCACCTAAAATGTATTCTGGGTAGTAGCTCCTCACCCTGTTCGACTGAGTTGCACAAATGATATACCTATTGAAACTTATTGAGAGACTTGACTTTTTTCTGATACAGTTAAACTTTTATTCGAACCACATACACCAATTTATTTTAACGATTTATTTTGGAGTAGAGCATATGATACACCCTTGGAAAGTTTTCGAACATGAGGAACTTTTTTCATGTAGAGCATTTTTAAACATGTAAACACACGATCAACCTCTCCCACAAGAATTTCGAACTTCCGAGGGCAGTGCACATGAACTTCTAGCGAAAAAAGTTAGACTTTGGTTTTTTATTCTTTCGTACCATATGAAACACACACCATGCATTACGTGAAATTTTGTTTGTTATCAATTTGAACTTCTCCCTGTTTTGCTTTAGTAATGTAAAAAATCTATGTTTTTTATAGGCATTGAACCGCTCTAATCTTTTTATTGCCATCTGAAATGCATTCCATGTAGTAATTTTTGTTCGTAATTTCTCACTCATTTATTGGAGTCACACAAATGATATACCTTGTTAGTAACATGTTGAAAAGATGCAACTTTATCTAATACGGTTTAAAAAAAATTTGGACAACATGCACGGATTTTTAATCATTTTTTATTAATGTATATGATATACCCTTGGAAATTTGTTGAATAGGAGAAACTTTTTTCACATAGAGCATTTTATTTCAATTTTTTAATGCACTAATAGAATTATTTTGAAACATCAAAAAGTACTTATTTTTTGTGTGTTTTGAACATGTAAACACACACGAACATCTCTTACAAGAATTTTTGAACTTTCTCCGGCTGAGGAGTTGAACTTCTAGCAACAGAAATTTTAGACTTTGCCTTTTTATTCATTTTTTAATATACATCGTACCAGTTTGTTATTTTAATTTGAACTTCTAGTTCTTTATGAAAATCGGAAAAATTTTATAATTATTTTTTCAACTGTTCCTTTTCAATTTTGGAACTCTCCTTTTTATTCTTTAGTAATGAGCAATATCTGAGTATTTTATTAACTTTGAACTTATTTTTTTTTAATTTGCACTTATTGATTTTATTCTATTAGTATTGTTGAAATCTGAGTTTTTTTATAAACATAAAATTGCTTCATTTTTCTAATTTGGACATCTAGGTGTTACTCGTTTGTAGCAGGAAATGTCCTAGTTTTATAATAGACATCAAACCGCTTCATTATTTAAATTTCAACTTCTAAGGTTTTCTAAGAAATGGAAAAATCCATTTTTATAAACTTTTTTGAACTACTTTTTTTAATTTACCTTCTTGGGTTTGTATTAAATATTGAACTTCTCCGTTATTTCAATTAGAACCTCTAGGTCTTTTTAGAAATGTGGAAAATCCATTTAGAACAATTGTATTGCTCTATTTTTTTAAATTTGAACTTCTTGAGTCATTATTTACTATCAGGGGAAATCCTAATTTTGTAATAAAAATCGAACCACTCCGTTATTTAGATTTGAACTTGTAGTTCTTTTTGAAACAAAGACAATCTAATTTTTTAATTTGAAACTGCTTGTTTTTTAGATACATGAAAAACCAAAAAAAGTTTATAATAGAGAGGATATTTTCTAGAAACATTGAACTCATACGTTTCTTTTTTTCTAAATCATGGAAAAATTAAACATATTTCTTTTGCGCCCTTGTTTTTGAACCCCACTTACATTTTATTATTATTCTAAATTCTTGGGACATAGTTTACGAACTTCTAGATACCCACAATATTCTTAATTTTTTTCCTCTTAAATCTCTGTTCTTTTTTGCACATGGATTTTTATTGATATTTCTCTTTTTTAGTTTCACGCTTGTCAAAAATGAACTACTGTATGTTTTTTCTTAAATTTATGTGTTTCTCTGGTTGAACTTTCCGGCTATTACATACTATTTTTCTTCTCTAAATTTTTATGTGGTTTCATACCTGAACTGATAGTTTTCCGGTCTTTGAACTTCCCAGTCGTAGTACATGTGGGTAAGAGCTATGTAACATACATACAAATGAGTACTAGACGGAAGGCATTTTTTGTTAACTCATATGACAAGAATGTGTGTGATAAACTTATCCTTTATTTTCATTTTGCCGATTGAATAGGACATGAAACAAGCAAGCGTAGTTTATGATTTGTAGAGAGAACACACTAACGAAAATTCGGAGGAATACACAGGTACTAAGTGCTAAAGAAAGAAATACCTTTTCACTATAATTGATGGTTTCTATCCACCACCCACCGCTATATCCTATCTACACACACTCTCTCTCTCTCTTCCGATTTCTTTAACCACAGACATCAGCAGTGCTAATTTCTAGCAGAAATAAGTCTTGTTGTCATGTTGAACTGCAACAGCAGTGTATCAATAGCAGCCAGAAAATGGTAGTGGCGCCAGGAAGCCACACGGCACATCAACTAGCAATGTCCGACAATGACAGCTAGTAGTTGCGTCGCACACACTAGCAGAAAAGAGAGATGTCTAGTGGCTACCACTACCATCAATCCATTTACTCATGTAGTTGTCAACAGGACAAACTATAAAGGTTCAGTTTGAACAAACATCAAAAGGTCAGTTTCAATCAAAAGAATATTTGTACTATCCATGGAGAATAGATCGATGGAAATTTGGCTAAATTTTGAAGGTTCAGTTCAAGTACACATCAAAAATGCAGTTCAGACAAAACCAAATGGGGGGGTGCTAGCTCATTGGACACTGGACAACGACATGGGTTGATGTTCTTCTTCTCTACTATCAGCTTTTCCTACAACTGATATGGTTGTTGTTGCTTGCCTGCCCACCAAACCAACAGCCACATGCCAAGAAACTTGGCTGTTGCCCACCAAATCGTCAGCTGCACAGGTGTGCTCGCTTGCCAGTGCACTAGTTCCCCTTTATTTTATTGGCCTTCCTTCAAGATAATGTGGTTTACATCAAGGGTCCAGTTGCGGAGGAGATTCACATATGCAATAACGAAAAAATGGTCTGTCATAGAGGATTCGCTATATGTCCCAGGATACATATATGTCCCAGGATACATGTATATATTTCGTATATGTATATGTATATGTATATGTATATGTATATGTATATGTATATGTATATGTATATGTATATGTATATGTATATATAGGACACTATTATCGCGCCCTATATGTGGTCTTATATATACATATATATAGTGGCACGATCATTAATATATGTGTGTATTGTGATCCATAGGCGTTAGGTATAAAATATTTTTACACATGGATATGGGGTTGATCTTGTGCAGAAGTACGTGAGCGATTTGCTCGAGTACTCCATTGGTGAACTAAGACAACAGATAGATGAGATGCAGCTGAATACCGATGTGATGCATGGCCAAATCCAAATATGCAAGATGCTTCGATATGCTCTTTTAGCTGGTGTTATGCTTGGCCTCGTTCTCCCTGTTGGATCTGTCGGTGTTCTGGGAACGGGGGTCCCCAGACTTGCCTGCCTGCGGCGTGGCTCAAAGGGGGGCCCAGCATGGCCCATCTTCACCAACACAAACTCAAGACCCTTGTGAGGGGCCAAGCCTCGCGGGGCGGACGACGCGGAGCTTCCTCAGGCACGGCCTCATCAGGCTGGCTCACGAGGAGGCGGAGAGATCAAGGCGGGGTACCTCACGAGGTGCCCGTGACGCAAGCCATGACGACTCAGGGCGCCAGGCGGGTGCCAGCCCGTTCAGCGTCCACCTTTCCTCTTTGGTGCAAAGGGGGCAAGCGCAGCCGCAGAGTACCGAGGCGTCAGGCAAAGGTTGCCATTTTGGTGCAACGAGACCAAGACCAGGAGGACTACGAGACGGAGGTCACCATGGGGCCCAAGACAGCGTCATCACCAGAGCTTTGCGCAGGCGAAGACTACTTTTGTCAGGACAACTGATACTTGCTGTCCCCTTTCAAATTAGCCCGCCATTGTTGGCTCCCTTCCCGCTCAATATTTGGGAAGAGGACCAGGGCCTCTATAAATAGGACCGGCCACCCACGTAGCAAAAGGGTTCGACTCAGTCTCCTCCAAGGGCTCGACAAGTAGAGAGGAAGTAAGCAGAGAGAGAGAGAGATAGAGAAAGGTGGCTGAACTCCTCCCAGCAGTTCATCTCCCCAGCCAAGAACAGACCCTCGCGAGGCTGTTCTCCCTTGTATTGTTCATCATCATCAGCCCAAGAGGCAATCCACACACCACACACTGAAGTAGGGTATTACACCACAACGGTGGCCCGAACCAGTATAAACCCTGTGTGCCTTGTGTTGTTCTTTTCATAGCTTTGATCCCAGCTCAGCGGAAGGGTGCAGGTTGGTAGGAGGTGAAACCTCCGCGCGCACCCCAGTGTTCGAACCTCAAGGGTCTGCCAGAACCCGAAATCCGACATTTGGCGCGCCAGGTAGGGGTGTGCCGGAATTCGTCTTCCCCCGCTCCGTGCCCCGTCGCGTCGTCATCACCATGCCCGGCGACCAGGAGGGCAACCCAGACCCATAGGCTGCGTGGCCCGCCCGCGCAGAACCGCTCGCCTCGGGCGACCCCGTGCCCCAGGCAGCTCGCGGTCCGCAGGGCGCTGCGGGCCACGGGCAACGCGGACATGCTTCGACAACTCTTACACCGCGGTAGGCGCGGTCGGCAGCAAGGGCCTCCAATCACGCCGCGACCACGACACCGTACACCCGCCCGGAGCAGGCGAACTCGAGAGCCACACTCATGGTGGCCCGAGAGCTGCTGCAGTGCAGACTGCTGGAGGGCGGCCACGACGTGCTGCTAGAGCGAGTGGCAGAGCTCCTGGGCTTCGCCGCCTTGGGGGCTCACCCCTTCTCCACCCAGCTCCCATCTCAAGCCTAGGGCGACCCACGCGGGGGCCCCGCGCGCGCCCGCGGGCTCCAAGGCTACTCCGACGCCAGCGAAGCTGTCAGCGCCGGACCGGTGGCGGCGCTACCCCCGCCCCCGGCCCGAGAAGAAGAAGGACTCAACGCGACCCGTGGCCCCAGTGGGCGGCCGCGCTGCCACCCCACGGTGGGCGCGTCAGGCAGGACCGCGTGGCATGCGGGGCATTACGGCGTGGCATTCGGGATGACGGCACCGGAGGAATACGTGCCCCTCATGATGTACCAAGGACACCCTCACGAGAACGGAAAAGGCACTAGAAGCTGAGCCTTTACAGGAGCCCCGGGACGGTCCCACTGGCCACGCTGGAGGCAACGATTATCGGGTACCGCTAATTCTTCAGGAGTAGGTATACGCTAACCATGGATCACAGGAGGTGCAGGTCGCCGCAGCGAGCAGCTACCCCGCTCCCACAGTCTCCTACCCCTTGGGAGGAGGGCGCAGGGGGCTGCAGGAGAGAGGCAGGGATCCGACATTGCTAGCGTGACGTTCGGAGCAAGGCATTCTCAGGAGGTAGGCCCTCCGCTGGGGAGGTGCCCCAGGGCCTGCCCCCGGCGGAGGACCCGTGGTCATCGGGGGAACCGCTGGCGACCGCTCTACCCCATCGGGCAGCGTCCTGGTTTCCGGTCATTGCTGATGGCACTAGAGTGTCGCGCAAGGCGGGGCCCTCATCTGGCGATATGAAGCAAGGCCAGTACCTGTGAAGAAGGCCCAGTGCCTGTGAAGCTCGCCACCCCGTGACACTTTCACGTAATAATGAGTGGTGCTGTACACGCCCCGGAGTCTCAGGGGTGCCGGCCTCAGGCCCTGGGGCTCCCTCCCACGCCCAGTGGCAGCACTTAGCTCCGCGCTGGTGAGAAGACGTCCAAGACTAGACTAGGTGCCGGACGCGGCCTTTTGTTTGCTTTTGTTGCTCTTCCCTTTGGTTGCCGCTTTCCCCTGCTTGTGTGTGTTCGGGGAAAGGGTGCTTAGTCTCGTTCGAGCAATTTCTCGCGTTTCGGTTACCGCTTCGCCTCAGCTGCCTCCCCTCGTGAGCCCCTCGCGAGCCGGGTCAAGCCTAGCTTGCGTGCAGCCCAGACTGCCGTCGCCGCGTCCTCTCAGGAGGGTGTCTTACTACAGGTCCAACGGATTCAATCGGGAAACACTCCGGGCTCCACAGCCTCCTGCGGGCTGCCCCAGGGCCAGCATGGACAAAGGTAAATTAGCCGACCAGCGCGTCGCTTAAGCCAACCACTTGGCGCGGGCGCATGGGCGATGTAGCTGCTACTGATACGATAAACACAAGTTTTACATGAGGGGCTCCCCCTCCAAAATGCTCTCATAGCTATCAGGCCAAAACCCGAGTTCTATTCATACAGGGTAAGCAGGAACGATGCACAATCAGTCCGATGAATCTCCCAATGCGTCCTTAGGAGCGCCATCGGGGCCGTTGCTGGCATCGCTGAACTCTCCACCGCCGCCCGCGTTGCCACCAGCGGCGTCAGGGCTGCCCGTCACACCGCCCTCGTCGGCCGCCATGATCGCGTCATCGTTATCCGAGGCGAAGGCCCTGATAAGAGCCTCCACATGGTCTTCCACCCAGTGCGCCAGCTCACCTCGGACGGCTTGGGGGACTGGGGCGATGGTGGCGTCGAAATTGAAGTGGGGATCCATGCTCCGGAGATGGCTGAAGACACGAGAAAAGGCGCGCCTGAGCAGGGCGTGGCTACTCTCCTCCACCAACCTGTCAGCCCTGATCGACCGCACCTCCAGCTGCGTCACCACGTCAGTAAAGAATTGAAGATTGCCCGCGTAGTTAACCGTGTGCGGCTCGCCGACGGTCTCCTCGCAGATGTTGCCCAAGGCCGCGTTGGCCCTCTCCCGGTGCGTGGTCAGCATGGGGCCGTGCTCATGCTCCAGGAGCCGCCGCTGATGTATCTCGTCCGCATTCTGGCGTGCGATGGCCTCAGCCTCCTCCACCCGCTGGCGAAGAAGGAGCACCTCAGCCTGGGAGGTAGTTAGCCCACCTTGCGCCACCACAAGGGCGGCCCGGGAAGAATCGGCCCGCCGCGTCACCTCCTCCAGCTAGGCCCTCAGGGCAGCAGTCCTGCCTTCGGCTTCGGCCTGGATCAACCCCAGCTTCTCCTCGAACTCGTGCTCGAGGTTCAAATGCGCCATCGCCACCCGACGTCCGACCTCCTCCAGGACACGTGCTTCCTGTGCAGCGACATCGTCCTCCGCCTGCATCACCAAGCGCTCCCTCGTCTCCAGACGCTCGTACTCATGGGCACGTTCGGTGGCTTCCAGCGTCAGCGCCTCCTCATGCTTCTGGAGCTCTGCCGAGTCACCGGAGGCCACCCTCGTCGACGCGAGGGCTGCCTCGCGCAGATCCACCTGATCCTCCAGCGAGTGGCACCAGGTCAGGAGCTCCCGAGTCCGCTCGTCTGCAGCCGTCCGCCGCCGGTCAGCCTCCCGAGCTTCCTTAGCAGCCCGAGACCGGGCCTCCCGAGAGGCCACCAACGACGCCTTGGCCTCTGCTTCATCAAGGTCACGCTGACGGCGCACAAGGGCGATTGCGCCCTCCAGCTCTGCAGCCAGGCGCAGGCCCTCAGCCTCAAGGTGCGTGTCTTCATCAGCAAGCTCCTCACCAAGCAGGCTCACTGCATCAGTCGCCCTTCGAAGGAATCCTTGGCGGAGAGCGCGACGCTCCCGAGCGCGCTCAAGCACGTCTTCCACACCATCATCTACCCCAAGCAAGCGCCGGGGGCTGCAGGTTAGCGCTCCCCCTCCGGGCTGGGGGCTGGGGGCTGGCACCCTCGCAACGGCCGGGCACGCCGCGTCAGAAGCCCGGCCTGGGGCCAGCCCGACCTCAAGAGGAGAGCGCAGGAAGCGCCTCAGCCAATCGCAGTCCACGACCAGGCGAGAAGCCCATGGCAGGTTGGCTATGCCACGAGAAGGCTCGCGAAGGAGGATCGCGAGGTGCGCGGGACCATGATACGCCTCGGGATGGTTTGCCTCTTCGATCGCCCTCGCCACAAGGGCTCCGCTGCTTGGGGCGCTTGAGGACGGTGGAGAGGGCAAAGCCAAAGGGGACGGCTCCTCAGTCGTCTCAGCAAGCTCGGCTGGAAGGGGCCTGCGGAGCAAGGGTCAGTAAGAGCAATGGGAGGATCAGGAGCAGGGAAAGGAGAAGGCTTACTCATTAGTGGCGAAGTACTTTCTGCGCTTCAGCAAGCGACAAGGGTAACCATCGCCTAGGGCCGCCCTTCTCTTCCGGAGAGCCCCAAAGTCCACGCGGAAGCGGCCTAAGAGTCGGGCGCAGGGATCGACCTGCGACGAAGATGGAGCGTCAAGACGATCAGCATCAGGGGCGCCTGCCTGATGTGTGCCGCCAATCGCCTCCCCAAGAGAAGCAGTTGGAGCCTCAGGGGCCCCAGTCGCAGGCGCAGAGGGCAGCTGTTTGTCACCCTCAGCCTCAGCGGTACGGGCCCCGATAACTGCTTCCTCATGAGCCTCGCCCGGTGCCGTCACCATGCCGGGGCCCCCTCGGCCTCCAGCGCCTCGTACCTCCCTACTCCGCCACTCGAGGACGAGTCGCCTTGGCCGACTGGAAGGGCAGTCACCACCACCGGATTTTCGCGAGACCCCTGAATGCCAGCGGGGCGCAGCCCCCACTCATCAAAGGCAAGCATCTGCTTCACAAAGTCGACCCTGCTCTGGCGGAGGTACAACAAGGCCCCTCCCTGCCGGACGCTGCCGGGGTTGGGGTCCCCAGCCAGGGTGAAGAGCGCCGTCTTCAGCACCTCAGCCTAGACGTCCTCTTCCTGGAGCCTCATACTATCCTCGCGCCCACGGAAGGCCCACATCCGGCGAGAGTGGCGTTGAAGAGGAGCAACGCGGCATAGCAGGAACTCCTTCACCACCTTGGGCGCTGTCACGCCAAGCGACCTTAAGAGCGCGAAGCGGCGCCAGACGAAGACAAGTCGGGGGCTCTAAAGCGCCACCTGGCCCCAGCCCGAATTGGGAACAACAGGCGAGGTCGGCTCCGTTAGCAGGGATCTGGGCACCCCTGCGTCCACATACAGCCACCGCTCGCGGAACCCAACCGTGGCAGGGGGATCTTGAAGTCAATCCCAGAGGCGGCAGTCTCTGGCGCGGCAACGAAGCTTACGCATGCCCAGCATTGGGTAGGGTCGACAAGATGCAGCGAGAAGAAGTGGCGCAGCAAGGCAACCAAAGGAGGGATGCCCACCATGGCTTCGCAGACGAAGGCAAAGACCAAAAGGAGGGTGATGGATCCATGACTCAGATGCAGCATGTGGATCTGATAGTGGGAGAGCACGGCATTGAAGAAATCAGAAAAGGGGGGAACCAGACCTGCTCACAGGGCGTCGGCGAAATATGGGACCTCGGTAACTATCCTGCCGATGGAGAAGTGGGACGCAGGCCAGGCCGTTGTTCTCCCGCATTCATTGAAGATGGTGGCCAGAGCCAAGCTGACCTTACCCAAACCCTCGGCGGGGGCCGCCAACGGCGGCGGGCGAGGCGGAGACACGGGATTCTTCGCTCTTCCCGTCTTCGTCGGGGCCATGGCGATAGGAAAAGGGGGGGGAGGATTCGAGATTGAATTGAAAACAGAAACCAGGGCTCGAGCGGAGGAAGGATGGGAAGCGCTCGAGCGATAAAAGGGGAACGATTGTGTAAGACTACGGGTCCTCCTAGCAAGGCACAAGATAAGGAGGGCGTGGGGGAACAGTGCCGCCCACATCCAATCAACTGCCACGCGGCGCCTAAGGCCGCAGGCTGTTAGGGCCCGCGGCGCTTCGCTCTTGCCCTTCCGCCACCCTGCACGGCCAAGTCCGGGCGCGCCTTGGGCCCGGGGGCTATTGTCGGCGTTCTGGGAATGGGGGTCCCCAGACTTGCCTGCCTACGGCCTGTGGCGTGGCTCAAAGGGGGACCCAGCACGGCCCATCTTCACCAACACAAACTCAAGACCCTCGCGAGGGGCCATGCCTCGCGGGGCGGACAACGCGAAGCTTCCTCAAGCACGACCTCGTCAGGCTGGCTCACAAGGAGGCGGAGATATCAAGGCGGGGTACCTCACGAGGTGCTCGTGACGAAAGCCATGACGACTCAGGGCGCCAGGCGGGTGCCAGCCCGCGCAGCGTCCTCCTTTCCTCTTTGGTGCAAAGGGGGCAAGCGCAGCCGCGGAGTACCGAGGCGTCAGGCAAAGGTTGCCATTTCGGTGCAACGAGACCAATACCAGGAGGACTACGAGACTGAGGTCACCATGGGGCCCAAGACGGCGTCATCACCAGAGCTTTGCGCAGGCGAAGACTACTTTTGTCAGGACAACTGATACTTGCTGTCCCCTTTCAGATTAGCCCGCCATTGTTGGCTCCCTTCCCGCTCAATATTTGGGAAGAGGACCAGGGCCTCTATAAATAGGACCGGCCACCCATGTTGCGAAAGGGTTCGGCTCAGTCTCCTCCAAGGGCTCGACAAGTAGAGAGGAAGTAAGCAGAGAGAGAGAGAGATAGAGAAAGGTGGCTGAACTCCTCCCAGCAGTTCATCGCCCCAGCCAAGAACGGACCCTCGCGAGGCTGTTCTCCCTTGTATTGTTCATCATCATCAGCCCAAGAGGCAATCCACACACCACACACTGGAGTAGGGTATTACACCACAACGGTGGCCCGAACCAGTATAAACCCTGTGTCCCTTGTGTTGTTCTTTTCATAGCTTTGATCCCAGCTCGGCGGAGGGGTGCAGGTAGGTAGGAGGCGAAATCTCCGCGCGCACCCCAGTGTTCGAACCTCAAGGGTCTGCCGGAACCCGAGTCCGATAGGATCAGTGACAACTTTTTTTCTCGTGGAAATCATTACACCGATGATGTTCTTAGTTTAGGTCAAGAGCATGTAGTACTAGAATTTATATATATTTGTTATTATTTTCATCCTTCAACTATGTTGTTCTAATTATCGGTTTCCATTGTATGGTTACATATTTACAAAAAATAATTAGTAAAAATAACAATATAATAAATAATATAAAAATAATACAATAAAATAATAAACTAAACATCTATATGAATATAAAAAACGGTCTAACACATTAAAGTAAAAAACAATGTGTCTAACACATAGCAATGGCGTTGGCCACGTAGGCGAACGCCAGCAATTACCCCGCCGCCCCTGGCCGGATTGATTAAAAAAATACCCCCCACACACACACGCAACCATCGATTTCCATTAAATCGGCGCCATCTCCATTGCCCTCGCCTCCGCTTCCACTGCCGCCTCCGCCTCCACTGCCGTCGCCTCCGCTTCCACCGTCGTCGCCTCCGCCTCCACTATCGTCGCCTCTGCCTCCACCGCTGACGTCCCCGTCCCCATGGTCGTCGCCTCTGTCACCGTCGCCTCCACCCCCATTGTCGTCGCCTCCGCCTCCACCCTGGTCGCCGCCCCCGCCCCCGTCGCACCCCGCAACACCTCCTCGTAGTCTAATGCCGCTGCGGGTGAGTTCTACTTAGTTTAGTGTAGAATAATGTCGAATTTTGTGTTTACGAGTAGTTTAAAATTATATGATTTGTAGACTATGATTTTTAGATAGTGTAATTTTATTGTACTTCTAGTAGTATGCTTGTGGTGAAAGAATGTAGTGTAGTTGTAGACTATGATTTTAGATAGTGTAATTTTATTGTACTTCTAGTCGTGTACTTGTGGTGAAAGAATATAGTGTGGTTGCAGACTATGATTTTAGATAGAGTATTTTTATTGTATTTGTATGTAGTGCACTTGTGGTGAAAGAATTTAGTGTAGTGTACTCGCTCCATTCCTAAATATAAGTCTTTTTAGACATTTCAAATGGACTACAATATATGGATATCTAGAAAGACTTATATTTGGGAATGGAGGGAGTACGTTTTATGCATTGTAGGTTTTGTAGGTACTCGTTAATATGCCCCTTTCTTTACTAACTTGTTAGTTATATATGCATCATCACAGATGGCTCCGAAATTTCGTGGTGTGCAGCAAAAGGGAAATAAGTACTATGCCACCATTAGGATGGACAATGTCGTCCATGAACTTGGCCATTGGGACACCCCAGAGTTAGCAGCGCGCGCTTATGATGCCATGGCAATAGAGTTCTTTCAAGAAGGGGCGAATCTAAACTTCCATGAGTGTCATGAGTTCGCGATATTCCTCGTGCCTGAGGACATGAGGATATGCACTACGGTTGATGAGAAAGAGAACAAAGAGGCCAGGATACCATTCTTTGACCCATTGGCGAGTGAGCTTGCGAGAGATGACAAACTGATGGAGGCCAACAAGATGATGTTACTTCAGTATGCAGCCAGGAAGAGCGCAGTGGAGGATCCCATAGACTTGGATGCCTTGGAGCGTGAGGAGGAGGATTAGTAGGGGTGTTGTCATAGGTCGACTAGGCACAACCACGAGGCCGGTCCCTCTGGACACTAGCTTAGCGTGTGCTACCTATTTGATATGAACTGTTTAACTTTATGCAGGTTTTATGTTTGAACTACGGATGGTTTGTAGAACTATTTAATAACAAGTACGTGTGTGTTAATAACTAGATGGGCGGATAGCGTTGGTTCGTACTAACTACTATGTTGCATTATATCTATGTGCATGTGTTAAGTATGCTTATTTTTATCAACTTCATGAAAACAGTAAATGGATGCCCCATATGAGACATGTGGTTTAGTGAGATGCCAAAGGGATAAGAAGTTCTTCATAGATCTGCCGAATTACTCCCTCACTAGTACGGTATGTTTTAGTTGAACATGTTTTATTTGAGTTTCATATGATGTATATGGTTGTGCCCAAAATTGTGTAACTAGCTAGCTACTTCTTTCTTTCAATTTTTCTCAGGCCATCCCTTGCGGGGCAAGGCGTGACTTCTTAGAGAAGTTTAAAGTTCCAGTTGATGCAACCATCACATTCTAGTGCACCCTCATGAAGATGCTGACAGCCCAACAATTCAATTCTCTTGTCACCAACGAGGCAAACCGCACCTACTTTGGTCGCCCTGGTTGGAAAGCCCTTGCAAATGCTTACAAGATGGAAGCTGGGGAAAGATCCACGTTCTACCTCTACTACGATTGTGACAAGATCATGGTCTACTACAAGCCTATTGGCAGCGATGATGGTTCACTTACTCCAGACTATGACCCTGACTCCGCCCGCTGAAAAGTCATAGTTTGCTAGTTGGCATGCATGGAAGATATCATGTTATTATTACATCTATTTATTTGAACTTGTACATTCATATGTTTGTTACTTTGCCTACTTTGTGGAATTATAGTAATAAGTGCATTGTTGAACTTAAATGCTGTCATTGGGTCTATTTATAGTTGATTAATTGACTATTCTTAAAACTGGCTAACTATGCTATCTTCCATGCATTCTTACTCCAGACTACGACCCTAACTCATGTTGTATAACTTTTATTTCAAATATGAAAATTAAATTACTGGCATTGTGAAAACATGGAACATCACAACTGATGACTAATACTGTTGGCATTGACCACGCGGCACACTATTACCGTCAAAACTACTAATGGCGTACGTGCCAACGCCATGCTAATTTTTAACAATGGCGCCATATTGGTGGAGTCCGGTGTCCACGCCACCAAGGTTGTTTTTGGCACGCCATATCTAGGCTTTTCTGCACTAGTGGAAGGGGCCCCACGAAGCAGCCACAAGCCTGGGGGCGCCCCCCTAGGGCACACCTCCTTGACTTGTGGGGTCCCAGTCATGCCTCCGAATCCCATCTTCTTCTATAAGGTGCCATTTGACCTAGAAAAATTATAAGGAAGGTTTTTGGACAAAGCGCCGCCGTCTCGAGGTGGAACCTGGGCAGGAGCACTTTTGCTCTCCGACGGAGCGATTCCTCCCGAAAACTTCCCGTCGGGAGGGGGAAATTGATGGTATCGTCATCACCAATGATCCTCTCATTGTGAGAGGACCAATATTCATCAACATCTTCACCAGCACCATCTCATCTCAAACCCTAGTTCACCTCTTGTATTCAATCTTTGTCTCAAAACCTCAGATTGGTACCTGTGGGTTGCTAGTAGTGTTGATTACGTCTTGTAGTTGATGCTAGTTGGTTTATTTGGTGGAAGATTATATGTTCAGATCCTTGATGATATTCAATACCCCTCTGATCTTGAACAAGAATATGATTTGTGAGTGGTTACTTTGTTCTTGAGGACATGGGAGAATTCGGTTATAAGTAATCATGTGACTTTGGTATTCCATTGATGTTTTGATGATATGTATGTATGTTTTGATGATATGTATGTTGTTGCTTCTTTAGTGGTGTCGTGTGAACATCGACTACCTGACACCTCACCATCTTCAGGCCTAAGGCAAGGCATTGTGGAGTAGTAATTATATGATGGTTTTCCAAACTGATAGAAGCTTAAATCCCAGTTTATGTGTTGTTCCGTAAGGGGCTGATTTGGATCAGTATGTTTCATGCTATGGTTAGATTAATCTTAATTCTTCTCGTAGTTCTGTATGCTTGCGAGAGGGAATAATCATAAGTGGGCGAGTCTTGTTCAAGTATGAACATCTACCAAGCACCGGTCCACCCACATATCGCATTATCAAAGTAACAAACACGAATCAAACAAACATGATGAAAGTGACTAGATGAATTCCCATGTGTCCTCAAGAATGCTTTGCTTGCTACAAGAGAAATTTCTGGCCAGTCCTTTCCTATAAAAAGGATTGGGCTACCTTGTTTCACATTTGCTTCTACTTGTTGCTCGTTACAAATTAACCTTCTATCAAACTACTTGTTACCGATAATTTGAGTGCCTGCAGAAAATACCTTACTAAAAACCGCTTGTCATTTCCTTCTGCTCCTTGTTGGGTTCGACACTCTTACTTATCAAAAGGATTACAATTGATCCCCTATACTTGTGGGTCATCAAGACTCTTTTCTAGACTTGTTGTTGGGGAGTGAAGTGCCTTTGGTAAGTCGAGTTTGGTAAGGAAACATTTATATTACATGCTGAAAATTACTGTAAGTTGTCACTATGGAAAACAATTCTTTGATGGGTTTGTTCGGGATATCTTCACCTCGACCGAAAGAACAAATAGTTGCCCCTCAACCTACTGCACCTACTGAAAATATTCATTATGATATTCCTTCGGGTATGTTAGAGAAACTACTAGCTAATCCTTATGCAGGAGATGGAATGGTACATCCTGATATGCACTTAATCTATGTGGATGAAATTTGTGGATTGTTTAAGCTTGCAGGTTTATCCGAAGATGGATTTAATAAGAAGGTATTCCCTTTATCTTTAGAGGGAAATGCATTGACATGGTATAGGCTATGTCATGATGTTGGAACGTGGGATTGGAACCGATTGAAATTGCAATTCCATCAGAAGTTTTATCCTATGCATGTGGTTCATCATGATCAGAATTATATATATTATTTTTGACCTCGTGAAGGAGAAATTATCACTCAGGCTTGGTGAGGCTTAAGTACATGATGCACACTTTCCCAATCATGAGCTCTCAAGAAAAA
Source organism: Triticum aestivum (assembly GCF_018294505.1). Lineage (NCBI taxonomy): Eukaryota > Viridiplantae > Streptophyta > Magnoliopsida > Poales > Poaceae > Triticum > Triticum aestivum. The sequence continues at coordinate 311,516,090 of NC_057809.1, forward strand.
ATATTATTTAGAATTTTTATGCTCATCTTTCTCATAATGATCGATCCATGCTTGATTCTTCTTCTACTGGTTCTTTTATGAAGAAAACTATTGAATTCAAGTGGAATATTTTGGACAGAATTAAAGGCAACTCTAAATATTGGGAGTTCAACAAAGGTAAAGAGTCAGGTATAAATCTTGAGTTTGATTGTCTTAAATATTTTATGGAAACCGATGATTTTCAGAAGTTTAGTGCTAAATATGGAGTTGACTCTGAGATAGTAGCTACATTTTGTGAATCTTTTGTTGCTCATGTTCATCTCGCTAAGGATAAGTGGTTTAAATATCATCCCCCTATTAAAGAAAAGATAGATGAACCCTTTATGCTTAAAGATGAAACTACTATTTGTAATGTTGATCCAGTTGTGCTTACTGTTTATATTGAGAAATCTCCTTTCCCCGTTAGGATTAAGGGACATGCTAAAGCTGCAGCCGTGGTTAATAGAAGTAATATTAGAACACCTAGACCCTCTGAACAAATTAAGGTTGAACCTAATATTGCAATGGTTAAAGATCTCTTGGTTGATAATATTGATGGGCATGCTATTTATATTTTGCGATGCTGCTGCTAGATTTGCTAAACCTATTAGAAATAAACGGGATAAGCTAGGTAACCCGTAGTGGGCACGCCTATTGTTTCTGTTAAAATTGGAGATCATTGTTATCATGGTTTATGTGATATGGGTGCTAGTGTCAGTGATATTCCGTTTACTCTATATCAAGAAATTGTGAATGATATTTCACCTGCTGAGATTGAAGATATTGATGTCGCTATTAAGCTAGCAAATAGAGATACTATTACACCACTTGGTATTATTCGAGATGTTGAAGTCTTGTGTGGTAAGATCAAATACCCTACTGATTTCTTAGTACTAGGTTCATAACAAGATAATTTTTGTCCCATTATATTTGGTAGACCTTTCTTGAATACCATTAATGCTGAAATTGATTGTGTTAAAGAGAAGATTAGAGTTCAATTTGCTGATGTATCTCATGACTTCAATTTCTCTAAGGTTAATAGATAACAACATGAAAAAGAATTATTTAGTAAAGATGAAATTGTTGGTCTTTCTTCTATTGTTCCTCCTCCTATCGACCCTTTAGAACAATATTTTCTAGACCATGAAAATGATATGCATATGAATGAAAGAAATGAAATAGATGATATATTTTTCAACAAGTGCCTATCCTTAAACATAACTTGCATGCTAAAACTCTAGGTGATGCTCTTCCACCTAAGTGTGATCCCTTGTTTGAATTGAAACAATTCCCTGGTACATTGAGATATGCTTATCTTGATAAAAGAAAATATATCCTATTATTATTAGTGCTAACCATTCAGAGCATGAAGAAAATAAATTACTAAGAACTCTAAAGAAGCACCATGCTGCTATTAGATATACTCTTGATGAACTTAAGGGTATTAGTCCCACTTTATGTCAGCACAAGATTAAAAGGGAGCTCGATGCTAAGCCCATTGTTGATCATCAATGACGATTGAATCCTAATATGAAGGATGTGGTAAGAACTAAAATATTAAAGCTTCTGGAGGTAGGTATAATCTATCCCATAGTTGATAGTAGATGGGTAAGTCCTGATCATTGTATCCCTAAGAAAGGAGGCATCACCGTTGTTCCTAATGATAAATATGAACATATCCCACAAATAATGGTAATTAGTTATAGGATGGAAATTGATTTCAGGAAATTAAACAAAGCCGCTAGAAAATATCATTACCCCTTGATGTTTTGTTAATAAAATCTTAGAAAGATTTTCTAAGCATTCACACTTTTGTTTCCTTGATGGATATTTTGGTTTTTTTGCAAATACCTGTGTCGAAAGAAGATCAAGAGAAAACAACTTTTACTCGCCCTTTTGGAACAGATACTTATAGACGTATGCCTTCTGGTTTATGCAATGCACCTGCTACCTTTCAAAGATGTATGACTGCTATGTTCTCTGACTTTTGTGAAATGATTATTGAGCATGGATGATTTTCCGTTTATGGGACTTCTTTTGATGATTGTTTAAGCAACCTTGATCGAGTTGTGAAGAGATGTGAAGAAACTAATCTTGTCTTGAATTGGAAGAAGTGCCACTTTATGGTAAATGAAGGTATTTTCCTTGGGCATAAAATTTCTGAACGAGATATTGTGGTAGATAAAGCTAAAGTAGATGTACTTGAGAAAATGACATGTCCTAAAGATATAAAAGGTATAATAAGGTTTTTTGGTCATGCTGGTTTCTATAGAAGGTTTATTAAAGACTTCTCTAAAATTTCTAGGCCTCTTTCTTATGTAAAAAAATGTTCCATTTGTTTTTGATGATGATTGTGTAGAAGTTTTTTGAAATACTTAAGAAAGCCTTAACATCTGCACCTATTGTTCAACCACCCGATTGGAACTTGCCTTTTGAAATTATGTGTGGTGCTAGTGATTATGTGATACATGCATTTTGAATCATGTCTTTACATCGATATTTATTGCATTACAGGATGTTATTATACATTGTGTCAAAATACTTATGCATATTCTCTTTTATTTTACAAGGTTTGCATGAAGAGGGAGAATGTCGGTAGCTAGAATTCTGGGCTGGAAAAGGAGCAAATATTAGAGACCTATTCTTCACTGCTCCAAAAGTCCTGAAACTCCACGGAATTCAGTTTCAGAATATATATAAAAAATATTGGGCGAAGGAAGCACCAGAGGGGCGCCACCCACCATCCACGAGGGTGGGGGTGCGCCCTACCCCCCTGGACGCGCCCCCTGCCTCATGGGCCCCCTAGCAGGCCTCCGGTGCCCATCTTTGGCTATATGAAGTATTTCTCCCTGGAAAAAATCATAAGCAAGCTCTCAGGACGAAACTCCGCCGCCACAAGGCGGAACCTTGGCGGAACCAATCTAGGGCTCCGGCGGAGCTGTTCTGTCGGGAAACATCCCTCCGGTAAGGGGAAATCATCACCATCGTCATCACCATCGATCCTTTCATCGGGAGGGGGTCAATGTCCATCAACATCTTCACCAGCACCATCTCATCTCAAACCCTAGTTCATCTCTTGTATCCATCTTTGTCCCAAAACCTCAAATTGGTACCTGTGGGTTGCTAGTAGTGTTGATTACTCCTTGTAGTCGATGCTAGTTGGTTTACTTGGTGGAAGATCATACGTTCTGTAACATCCCAAATTTTCAATTTGGATGTCATACATAGATCATCATATGCATATCATATTTTATTTGCATTTTGGTTGTGATCCTAGAAATCTTAAGCAACTCAAGGAACCAAGGACAGAGTTGGAGGTTTCGTTTATTTTCATATTTGAATTTTCTCAAATTTGAAAAGAGGTTCATTTTGATTTTAATAATTTTTCTCTCCGAAATATTTCCAATGTTAAAATAAATGAGTGGAGATAATATGACTTCTCCAAATCAGAGAGGAATATTGGAGGAAAGATTTTAAAATCAAATAAATATTTTATTTGGATTTTATTCGAGACTTTATTTGAATTAGAAAAAAATATGCATTTTTCAAAATTGCATTCGTAGGCCAGAAAAATGTTCACCTCGTTCTGAATATTTTATTTAGACGGTGAAAATTGTTTTTCGCATTTTTAGAATTTCCTTTATATTTCATTAGGATTTTTGTTTACGGTGGAATAAAAATACGTTTCGCCCGACTCGGCCAAAGGCCCAGCCGAGCCAGGCCGCCGCCGTCCTTGCCAAGTGAGAACCGCCCCGCCACCACCAGCCGTGTCCGGCTCGGGCATGCCTGAGGGAGTCCTGGACTAAGGGGTCCTCGGGAGTCCGGCCTGTTAGCCATGGGCCGGACTTCTGGGTTGTGAAGATACGAAGACCGAAGACTACACCCGTGTCCGGATGGGACTCTCCTTGGCGTGGAAGGCAATCTTGGCGACTAAATATGTAGATTCCTTTCTTTTGAAACCGACCTTGTGTAACCCTAGATCCTCCCGGTGTCTATATAAACCGGAGGACTTAGTCCGGAGGAGAGACATTATCATAGCCATACAAGCTAGACCTCAAGGGTTTAGCCATTACGATCTTGTGGTAGATCAACTCTTGTAATACTCATATTCATCAAGATCAATCAAGCATAGTTCGGGACCCCCTACCTCCATAGAGAGGGCCCGAACCTGGGTAAAACATTGTGTCCCCTGTCTGCTGTTACCATCGACCTTAGACGCACAGTTCGGGACCACCTACCCGAGATCCACCAGTTTTGACACCGACATTGGTGCTTTCATTGAGAGTTCCACTGTGCCGTCACCAAGAGGTTTGATGGCTCCTTCAACCATCTACAATGATGCTACCCAAGGGGGAGTTTTCCTCCCCAGACAGATCTTCGTGTTCAGCAGTTTCGCTCTGCGGGCCAACTCGCTTGCCCATCTGGAGCAGATCGAAAGCTACGCCCCTGGCCATCAAGTCAGATTCGGGAGCTTGAACTACATCACGAACATCCGTGGGGACTTGATCCTCGCCGGATTCGAGACCGCGGCCACCACTCCTGGCGACCCAGAGGGACATGACCTAAATCTGTCATCAGACTGCATCTAGGACACAGCTCCTGTAACCGCTTTGGCCTTAGATCCAGAGCAGGCTGCGCCATCCATGGATGGGAAGCTTAACCCCGCTACGGAGGCCACAGATTCCCTGACATGGGAGCTGCACATAGACTTGATCTCACACAATACATGTGCCACCGGAACTCCGGACTCGTTTCTGGCCGTAAGTTCTGAATAATGTGAGCTCGTGGACGCCGAACTTGATCGTTTATTGATCTTTGAATTCAGCGCCGCAGACATCTTCCAGCACTCACCTTTGGGCGATATGCTAAACTCGTTAAAGAATCTGTCCTTGGCAGAGGACTCACAGCCGAACTATATCCGGTTCGAACTAGGGGCCGACGATGGAGAATTTTGCTCCCCATCCGCCACCCACTTTATAGCCATGGTCGAAGATTTAATCGACACACTTGATTACGACTCCGAGGACATCAACAGTATGGACGACATTGCCGGGGAAGAAGAGGCCCAAAACCCACCGTTCACCGGACGATGGACGGCTACTTCGTCGTATGATGTATACATGGTGGATGCACCAAAGGAGAACATCGGCGGTGACAAGGAAGATCCAGCTGAGGATAAACCTTCCGAAACACAATCCAAGCGACGGCGTCAGTGGCGCCGCTCTAAGTCACGTCGTAGTAAAGATAGCAACACCGGCACAGGAGAAGGTAACACTCTAGAAGGTTTCGAAGACAACGAAGATCCCGTTGAAACAGCTAATGAAAATGATGAATAGGAGGATGGGCAGGTTAGCCTTGGTAAGCAGGCCACGCACGAAGACTTAGAGGACCGAAGTTGTCTTCCACTCTCCGAGGATGAGGTGAGCCTCAGCACCGACGATTTCATCGTGCCTGAGGAACCTCTTGAGCAGGAGCGCTTCAAGCGCCAGCTCATAGCCACTGCAAGGAGCCTGAAAAAGAAGAAGTAGCAGCTTCAAGCTGATCAAGATCCGCTCAATGATAAATGGACCAGTGTCCTAGCAGCCGAAGAATACAGCCTCAAGCGCCCAACCAAAAGTAACCCAAACCGCATATTGCTACCTCAGTTTGACGAGGAGGCGCCGGAATACATACCACCATCGTACAATGCGGCTGACCGACCACCACGTGGTCGGGACAAAAAGGCAAATCACGCCGAACACCAGCCCGCCCCGCCTCATCGCACAGGTAGGGGTAAATTAGCCCACGGCCATACATACGTCCTCCGGCAAAACATGAACAATAAAGCACGGCATACTAGATCAATCTACGGATCTCGAGGAGGTGCCTCGACACACGACGACGGCCACTTATTCGGACATGACAAACTTAGTCATGCGCGGCCTGAAAACTACAGACGGACTCCATCAGAGCTACACGCGATACGACCCGATATAGAGGCGCCGCACACCCTCATTGCTTCACTGATGAGGTCATGGATCATGAATTCCCAGAAGGGTTCAAACCCGTGAATATAGAATCATACGATGGAACCACGGACCCCGCGGTGTGGATCGAAGACTTCATTCTCCACATTCATATGGCCCACGGCGATGACCTCCAGGCCATCAAATACCTACCTTTAAAACTCAAGGGGCCATCTCGGCACTAGTTAAACAGCCTACCTGAAAATTCTATCGGCAGCTGGGAGGACTTGGAAGAAGCCTTCCTCGACAACTTCCAAGGTACATATGTCCGGCCACCAGACGCCGATGACTTAAGCCACATAGTTCAACAACCTGGAGAGTCCCCCAGGAAATTTTGGACTAGGTTCTTAACTAAAAAGAACCAAATCGTCGATTGTCCGGATGCCGAAGCCTAGCAGCCTTCAAACACAGCATCCGCGACGAATGGCTCACTCGCCACCTCGGCCAAGAAAAGCCAAAATCCATGGCGGCCCTCACGGCACTCATGACCCGCTTTTGTGCAGGCGAGGATAGTTGGTTGGCCCATAGCAAAAACAATGCAAGCGACGCCGGCACCCCTAAAGTTAAAAATAACAAGGACAAGTCTCGATGCAACAGATACAAGCGTCGAAACAATACTGATAACACCGAGGATACAACGATCAATGAAGGATTCAGTGGCTCTAAGTCTGGTCAGCGGAAGAAGTCGTTCCAAAAGAACAATTCGGGCCCATCCAGCTTGGACCGCATACTTGATCATCCGTGCCAGATTCATGGCACCCCGGACAAACCACCCAATCATACAAACAGAGATTGCTGGGTTTTTAAACAGGTCGGTAAATTAAACGCCAAGAATAGGGAAAAGGGATCGCAAAGCGAGTACGATGACGAAGAGCCCCAGCAATCGAACATAGGGGGACAAAAGATGTTTGCCCCTCAGCTCAAAACAGTGAACATGATATACGCTACCCACATCCCCAAGAGGGAGCGCAAGCGCACGCTCAGGGACGTCTACGCGATAGAGCCAGTCGCCCCAAAATTTAGTTCATGGACGTCATGCCTGATCACTTTTGATCGCCGGGATCATCCGACCAGTATCCGTCACAGTGGTTTAGCCGCACTAGTCCTAGACCCAATAATTGATGGGTTCCACCCAACTCGTGTCCTTATGGATGGAGGCAGCAGCCTCAATCTGCTATATTAGGATATAGCGCGAAAAATGGGCATCAACCCATCACGGATCAAGCCCACCAAGACTACTCTCAAAGGAGTCATACCAGGTGTAGAAGCCCGATGTATGGGTTCAATCACACTAGAGGTTGTCTTCGGATCTCTGGTCAACTTCCGAAGCGAGGAGTTAAACTTCGATATCGTCCCCTTCCGCAGCGGCTATCACACACTGCTCGGACGAACTACGTTTGCTTGATTCAATGCAGTACCACACTATGATTACCTCAAGCGCAAGATGTCCGGTCCGTGCGGTGTCATAATGGTCAATGGAAATACAGAACGCTCCCTACATACAGAAGAGCACATAGCTGCCTTAGCAGCAAAAGTACAGAGCGGCCTTCTCAAGCAGAACCTTAATTCGGCAGCCGAGCCCACGAACACCATTAAGAGGGTCCGAACTACTCTGCAGCAGGAGAGCTTGGCTCGTCAGGAGCTCGACTAGCAATCCGGCCTCCGTCTCAGTTCTGATAAGGTGGCGGAATTCGTGCCACGCGTGCATAACTACGCACTTAAAATCCCATGGGCATCGACGGAGGCATAGCTAGCTTGTGGTCCATAGTACGGCTCAACCGACCTCGGATACACACAACTTTCACTTTTACTTGTTTCCTTTGTAGGTCTCAATCCCACAGGCCCCATCTGGTGGACTAGTCATCGGCCCTCTTGAAGGATAAACACACCAAGATGGCGAGAAACGCAGACATATGGGGACTTTTAAGGTGATTCCCTTAACGATAACTCTACCTGTTTTTCAGGACCCACATGCATCTCTCCCTTGGTTTTGGCATGTCAAATAGCCTGTGGCTTATCGCACTATCTGTAACAATGCGCCTTGAGATACAAATTAAAATACAATGAGAACAGCTTGCGGCTGGAGCTTTAGGACCCCAGCTTTTTACCTTTGTACCTTTTATGTTTTCTTTCTCTTTTTCAGCTCCCCTATGGATAACCCTATCAGGTAGTACCTGTACACTTTGGTACATTTGATGTTTGCCAGGGGCTTCATAGCACCCCACATTACGGCAACAAAAGTTCAAACACTTTTTATAAGTATAGTTAGGCACCCCGAATTTAGCATTATATGCATTGGCTCTGAGTCATGTCTTTGGTCAATAGTTGGGTTGCCTGTCTCCTATGCTTACTACCTTATGTTCTGCTATATCAGCTAAGGTAGTAAAGGGAGAACTACTGCAATTGTGTCTTGGTTTATCCAAAGGAGCACCTCAGTAGAGAAAGCCGAAAACTAACTGTCATGATGCGGCGAGAGCCGGTCAGCTGTTCGGAGGTTACAAATCGTTGGAGATTTCTTCCGCATTACGCGAAGGATCGGTACTTCCCAATCATATGCTTATAGCACTCTAGTTCGGATACTAGGGGTTGCACCCATGTTTTTATTATAAAACTCCTATGGCTAAGTGAGGGCGTTCAAGCCGCATAGTCTGGTTGCCTGTTTCGTTGCGCTAAACAACTCCTTCAAGGACCATATAATTGGATTAAGATTGTTTAGATTCCATCCTGAACACCCCCGTACTACCTACGTGGGGGCAGAAGTCGACAACTGGCCAACCCTCAGATTTCAAACAACACGACCGCACAAGAGGAAAAAATTAAAACATAACAAGTGTTACATTACACAACATTGTTGATTCATGTTACAGGACAGGATTATACAAATATTTTCATGGGAATATAACATCCTTCGCACATTGCTCCGCCACAAGGCGGGATCCCTCCAGGACACCCTCAAATTATAACTCGGGATGGCGGTGCTCCTTGCCCTCAGGTGGCCCCTCAGTCATCAGCTTCTTGGCATCCATGTTGACACGGGCAAAGGCAATCCGGGAACCTTCAATACAGACCGATCGCTTTATGACCTCAAGTCCTGGGCAGGCACTAACAAGCCACTTCACAAGTCCGAAGTAGCTGCTCGGTATTGGCACGACAGGCCATAGTCGGACTATCAGGTCCTTCATGGCTAGCTCGGCCGCCTTGTGCAGCTCGACCAGCTGTTTCAGCTGGTCGCTGAAGGGCACCGGATGTTCCGGTCCAAGATATTGATACCAGAACAGCTTCTCCGTAGAACTCCCTTCTTCAGCTCGATAGAATTCAGCAGCATCTGATACACTGCGCGACAAATCCGTAAACGCCCCTGGAGAGCTCCAAATTTGGGTAGGTAAAAGGAACGTTTCCTTCACAGACTTGCTTTGCATTATGAAAGCCTTACCCGCCGCGATCTTCTTGGCCGCCTGGATTTCCTAAAGGGCGCTGTGGGCCTCGGCTCGAGCCTCTTCTGTGCTCTTGCGGGCCTTCGCAAGTTCGGACGCTTGCGTCTCCGGTCACTCTCCAAGGACTCATACTTCTTGGCGGCGTCCTGGAGCTCTTGTTGGACCTTGCTGACCCGAGCCTCGTGTTTTTCACGTGCAGCACGCTCCTTGGCCGCTTTGCCCTCGGCCTTAGCTAACGCCTTCTTGAGGGCCGCCACCTCGATCGTGGCCCCTAATAAAACTCATGACACTTTAGTCAGCACGAAACATTCATCCTTCCTCAATTCATGCGCAGGTTAGCGCATACCAGAGTGTATGGGTGCAATGAGTAATAGATACAAATGTAAGGGAAAAAAGGGAATATTAAGTAATAAGCTGATGCTACCATTTATTTACCATTTTTAATGTGATTAGTACGTCGAGGCGTACTTCTACAAGTAATGCGATAAGCAAGTAAGGCTATTCAACATGCCATGACCAAAACAAGTATAGCAATCGTTAGCAGAGACCACCTTGGGATTCCCTTGTACGCCAAAGCTCCTTGCCTCCTTGGTGTGTCTGACAAACAGTTTGTCAGGAGAAACCTAGAAAAGAGAAAAACCCGAAATGAAAAGGAAAAAGTAAAAGTGTGCAAATCCTAGAGTCGGTCGAGCCGCACTATGCCTCTGTCGATACCCATGGGATTTTGAGTGCGTAGTTATGTACACGTGGTAAGAATGCCGCTATTTGATCGGGACTGGGACGGAGGCCAAATTGCTAGTTAAGCTCTTGACGAGCCAGGCTGTCTTGCTGCAGAGTAGTTCGGACTCTTTTAATGGTGTCCGGGGGCTTGGCCGCTGAACTAAGGTTTTGCTGGAAAAGGCCGCGCTGTATTTCTGCTGCTAAGGCCGTTGTGTGCTCCTCAGTACGGAGGGAGCATTCTATATTTCATTTGATTGTTATGACGCCGCGTGGACCGGGCATCTTGAGCTTGAGACAAGCGTAGCGAGGTGCCGCATTGAATCGAGCGAATGCGGTTCGTCCGAGCAGTGCGTGATAGCCGCTGCGAAAGGGGACGATGTCAAAGATTAACTCCTTGCTTCGGAAGTTTTCTGGAGATCCAAAGACAACCTCTAGTGTGATTGAGCCCGTACAACGGGCCTCTACGCCTGGTATGACTCCTTTAAAGGTAGTCGGCTTGACCCGTGATGGGTTAGTGCCCATTTTGCGCACTATATCCTGATAGAGCAGATTAAGGCTGCTGCCACCATCCATGAGGACTCACGTTAGGTGGAATCCATCAATGATTGAGTCTAGGACTAGTGAGGCTGATCCGCCGTGCCAGATACTGGTCGGATGATCCCAACGATCAAAAGTGATCGGGCACGATGACCATGGATTGAATTTTTGGGCGACTGGCTCTATCGCATAGACCTCTCTGAGTGCGCGCTTGCGCTCCCTCTTGGGGATGTGTGTAGCATATATCATGTTCACCGTTTTGACCTGAGGGGGAAACTTCTTCTGTCCCCCTGTGTTTGGCTGTAGGGGCTCCTCGTCATCGTCCATGCTCTGCGATCCCTTTTCCTTGTTTTCGGAATTTAACTTGCTGGCTTGCTTAAAAACCCAACAATCTCTGTTGGTATGGTTAGCTGGTTTGTCTAGGGTGCCATGGATTTGGCACGGACGGTCGAGTATGCGGTCTATGTTGGATGGTCCCTGATTGTTTCTTTTCTACGCCTTTTTCCGGTGACCGGACTTGGAGCCGCTGAATCCGGCATTGACAGCAGTGTCATCGGTGTTGTCGTCATTACTTTAGTGTTTGTGTTTGCTACGTCGGAGCTTGCTGTTGCGGTTCTTAACCTCAGAGGGGCCTGCCTCGCTGGCTGTGTTTTTGCTACGAGCCAACCAACTATCCTCACCCGCGCAAAAGTGGTTCATGAGTGCCGTGAGGGCTGCCATGGATTTCGGCTTTTCTTGGCCGAGGTGGCGGGAGAGCCATTCGTCGCGGATGCTATGTTTAAAGGCCGCTAGGGCTTCGGCATCTGAACAGTCGATGATCTGGTTCTTTTTGGTTAGGAATCAAGTCCAAAATTTCCTGGCCGACTCTCCAGGTTGTTGGACTATGTGTCTTAAATCATCGGCGTCTAGTGACCGGACATATGTACCTTGGAAGTTGTCGAGGAAGGCTTCTTCCAAGTCCTCCCAGCTGCCGATAGAATTTTTAGGCAGGCTATTTAACCAGTGCCGAGCTGGCCCTTTGAGCTTTAGTGGGAGGTATTTGATAGCGTGGAGGTCGTCTCTGCGGGCCATGTGGATACTGAGAATAAAATCCTCGATCCATACCGCGAGATTAGTTGTCCCATCATATGATTCGATATTCACGGGTTTGAACCCTTCGGGGAATTCATGGTCCATTACTTCATCGGTGAAGAAGAGAGGGTGTGCGACGCCTCTATATCGGGCCGCGTCGCGACGGAGCTCCCATGGAGTCCATCTGCGGTTGTTGGCTTGGGTGTGACTAGGTTTGTCACGTCCGAATAGGTAGCCATCATCACGTGTCGAGGAACGTCCTCGCGATCCGTAAATCGATAGGGTATATCATGCTTTATTGTTCAGGTCATGTCGAAGGTCATAGGTATGACTGTAAGCTGATTTACCTCTACCTTTGCGATGAGGCGGGGCCAGCTGGTGTTCAGCTTGAGTTGCCGCTTTGTCCCGTCCACATGGTGGTCGGTCAGCCGCATTGCGCGATGGTGGTATGTGTTCCGGTGCCTCGTCATCGAACTGAGGTAGTAATTTGTGCTTCGGGTAGCTTTTGGCCGGGCGCTTGAGGCCGTATTCTTCGGCTGCTAGGACATCGGTCCATTTATCGTTGAGCAGATCTTGGTCAGCTTGAAGCTGGTTCTGCTTCTTTTTCAGGCTCATTGTAGTGGCTATTAGCTGACGCTTGAAGCGCTCCTGCTCAAGAGGTTCCTTAGGAATGATGAAATCCTCGGTGCCGAGGCTCGCCTCATCCTCGGAGAGCAGAAGATAATTACTGTCCTCCGAGTCCTAGTGCGTGGCCTGCCTACAAGGGCTAACCCGCTCATCTTCCCGTTCATCCCGTTCCGTAGCTGTGTCGATGGGGTCTTCCTTGTCTTCGGCACCTTTCGGAGTGTTATCTTCTCCTGTGCCGGTGTTTCTATTTTTACTGCGGCGTGACTTAGAGCGGCGTGGCCGTTGCCAGTCTTTCGATTGTATCTCAGGAGGTTTTTCCTCGACTGGGTCTTTTTTGTCATCGCTGCTATTCTCCTTTGGCGCATCCACCATGTACACGTCGTACGAGGAAGTGGCCATTCTGCGTTCGGTGAATGGCGGGTCCTGGGCCTCTTCTTCTCCGGCATCATCGCCCATACTGTCGATGTCATCAGAGCCGTAATCAAGCATGTGGGTTAAGTCTTCGGCAGTGGATATAAAGTGGGTGGCAAGTTGGGAGCAAAATTCCCTATCATCAGCTTCTAGTTCAAACCGGATATAGTTCGGCTGTGAGTCCCCCACCAAGGACTGGTTCTTTAATGAGCTTAGCACGTCCCCCAAGGGTGAGTGCTAGAGGATGTCTACGACACTGAACTCGAAGATAGATAAGCGATCAAGCTGGGCATCCGTGGACTCACATGGTTTGGAATTTACACCCAGAGACGAGTCCGGGGTCCCGGTGACACAAATACTGTGTGAGTTCAAGTCCATGTGCGGCTCCAACGCCGGGGAATCTGTGGCCTCCGTGGTGGGGTTGAACCTCCAATCCTTGGATGCCGCAGTGCGCTCTGGATCAAAGGCTGGAGTGGTCACAGGAGCTATCTCCTAGATGCGGTCTGACTGCAGATTTAGGTCATGTTTGTCAAGGTGACCGGGAGCGGTCGCCACGGTCTCGAATCCGGCGAATATCAAATCTCCACGGATGTCCGCAACATGGTTCATACTCCCAAATCTGACCTGATGGCCAGGGGCGTAGCTATCGATCTGCTCCAGATGGCCAAACGAGTTGGCCCACAGTGCGAAGCTGCCGAACACAAAAATCTGTCCGGGAGGAAGGTTTCTCCTTGGACAGCGTCATTGTTGATGATCGAAGTGGCCATCGAACCTTTTGAGGACGGCACAGTGGAACTCTCAGTGAAAGCACCGATGTCGGTGTCAAAACCAGCGGATCTCGGGTAGGGGGTCACGAACTATGCATGTAAGGTAGATGGTAACAGAAGATAGGGGACACGATGTTTACCCAGGTTTGGGCCCTCTCTACGGAGGTAATACCCTACGTCCTACTTGATTGATATTGATGAGTATGAGCATTACAAGAGTAGATATACCACGAGATCTTAATGGAAAAACCCTAGATGTCTAGCTAGTATGGCTATGGAAATGAATATCTGTCCTTTCCGGACTAAGTCCTCCGGTTTATATAAGCACCGGGAGGATCTAGGGTTACACCAGGTTGGTTACAAAGAAAGGAATATACATATTTGGTCACCAAGCTTGCCTCCCATGCTAAGGAGAGTCCCATCCGGACACGAGTGCAGTCTTAGGTCTTCGTATCTTCACAGCCCATCCGTCCAACCCATGGCTAGCTGGCCGGACGCCCGAGAACCCCTTAGTCCAGGACTCCCTCAATCTCCTTGGCTAGGTATCCGGCCTCTCGGAACTCCTTGATGTCTTTCTTCTTAACAGAGGAGGCCATCCACTTGCCACCATCTCCGGATCCGGACATGGTTGGAGTGCTCTCTCCGGCGGGGGAAGCTAGGGCTTGGGTGCTGGAGCTCAGGAATGGATGGGTAGAGGAAGGAGAAGGCAAGGGCGAGTGAGGGCGAATCCTTATCTCCTTATCACGAATGTCAAACGCCTTCCCACTCGCCTTAAAACTAGCCTATTCCCAGTGGTTGTGTAAATGACACAGTTGGGTTACCCATGCCTGTATTGATGAGAATTCTGTAATAAGGGAACACGATCTCTGCTTTGACAAGACGTGCCAATGGCCACCGCGTCTCGAAACATGGAGTGACAGACGAAAAACGGTTCGAAATTATGACCGGACAAATGTGATGTCATGTTACGAAAAGTTGTCAGCAGATTGGACGCGAGTAAAATTATATTCTCTTTGCGGTTGTGTGTGGTGTGTGTTACAGGTCCGAACACGTCGATACATACGAAGACTATTGTGGAGTTCGAAAGGAGGAACCCGCCTTGCAATGCCGAAGACAGGCCTACGCGCCGGATACCTTGTCATTGAAGCCGGGTTTAGGGGCTACTGAGGGAGTCCTGGACTAAGGGGTCCTCGGGCGTCCGGCCTGTTAGCCATGGGCCGGATTGATGGGCTATGAAGATACGAAGACCGAAGACTACACCCATGTCCGGATGAGACTCTCCTTGGCGAGGAAGGCAAGCTTGGTGACTAAATATATAGATTCCTTTCTTTGTAACCGACCTTGTGTAACCCTAGATCCTCCCGGTGTCTATATAAACCGAAGGACTTAGTCCGAAGGAGAGACATTATCATAGCCATATAAGCTAGACCTCTAGGATTTAGCCATTACGATCTCGTGGTAGATCAACTCTTGTAATACTCATATTCATCAAGATCAATCAAGTATGACGTAGGGTATTACCTCCATGGAGAGGGCCCGAACATGGGTAAAACATTGTGTCCCCTTTCTCCTATTACCGTCGACCTTAGATGCACAGTTCGGGACCCCCTATCCGAGATCCACCGGTTTTGACACCGACAACGCCTCCCAAGGCCAGTGCCCCCTCGCCCAAGCCACCGCGTCGACGCCTCGCCCCCTCTTGATAAGTCCTCGCCCCAGCCCCCTCTCCTCCCCACATCGCCAGCCGCCGCCTGAAGCAGTAGCAGCAGCCCGCGCCGCCGCCGCCCGCGCTCGCCGTTGCCTGCCGCGCTGCGCTGCCGCTGCTCCGCTGCCGTCCACTGACCCTGCCTGACGGCCAGCCTCGCCTTTGCCATGCCGGAGCCGCTACCCGCCGCCATTCGGATCCGCCACCGCCGCTGGTTCATTTGTCTAGTTTTCTTCGGTTTATTTCTGTAAACCCTAGATCTAACTAGGTTTTTTATATAGATCGGTTTTCTCGGGTTTTCTTCGATTTAGCTAATTAGCGGACGTTCGCCCGAACACCTCTGTTCACGAACGCGTTCTTTCGTTTGTCCCTGTTAATGAACGTTCGTTCATTAGTCTTTTCTTTTTATTTTATTTTCGGCCAGAGACCTATCCGCAATTTTTTTATCGCAGATTAGCCCCTGATCTTCAAACCCTTGCAGTTTTTCAACCGTTCGTCCAAATCTAGTGAAACCAATGCCAAAATCATCGTCTCGGACCCCTCTTTCTAGTTAGCCAACTTGAGAATGGTTTTGACAATTTAACATTTGGTTGCAAGAAGATTTGAATTCGAACTTCTTTTGATCGTAGTTTGAGTTTCGTAGCTCCAAGTTGAGTGTTTCTTTTTACAAATCAAAGCTCTTTTCTTGTACTTTGGACTTGGATCTTTTCTCTTGAGTTTTACCATTGCATCTATTGCTTGAGTGCTTATGTATTCTATCATTTTTGTGAAAGAATTCCTGGAGTGCGAAGCATGCTACTACGAGTCTTTAGGGTTTGCGGATCGTCAGCAAGGTAAGTAACACTTTGATCATACCCCTTTATTACCCAGTTTTTATGCATTAGTTTAAACCCTCAAACATTGCATGGTTAGGACTTGATGACATGTGGGTATTGGGAAGTAGTAGTTGAGGTAGTACCTATTGCCCTTTTTCATTCAAACCCTGGGAGTTACTTCTACGTTATGTTTAAATTGTTGTGCTATGCACATAGACGTGGTTTGGTTTGAGTGATTCATGACAGTTGTGAGTATTATTATGATCTAAGGGTTTATTTAAGGTGGCTACTTTAACACACATCTGGGTCGATTGTTTGTGGGCACCTGGGGCAATCCAGTGCTGTCCAAGGAGATCCCGGGGAATCCGTGTGATCATCCTATGGTCTGCCACCCAAGCTCAAAGGGATCATATTGTTATTCATGCTGGAAATTTCTGTGTGCAACCACAAGCCATTATGGGCTCTGGCTTAGTTGAGTATGTTGTGTGACCTATTTTAGTGGTAAACTAGCAAATGTAGGGGATGTAGGTGGTACGGTTTACACGTCAAAAGGGCTAATGCTTCTGAAAGACTATGTCTCGGTCATCCATTTCTCAAACATCATGCAGTGCGAGAAATCAATGGAGGAGATCGAGTCTTGTGGGGAAAAGTGCACAAACCTCTAAAAATTTTTCAAACTAATCATGATTAGCCGTGTCCCCGGTTATGGACATCATGAGTATCTAGTGCTTGAATTATTATGTTGATCTCATCACTTTATTTAATTAACTTGTTGGGTTAATGATTACTTTAATTGGGATTGAGATGGGGTTACTATTCTCAATGTTTATCAACTACCATGATAGTTAAATAAAATATATTCCTTTGTTGTAGGGAAACATTGGCTTTTCGCAAAAACATGAAAACTGTAGAGCCTCCACCAGCCATATATGCATGTAGTTATAGTTGTTTCATGTTCATTGCTTTACAGTGTTATTTTGCCAGCATATTCCATGTGATGACCCGTTTTCGGGTTCCAACGTATTATGTCGCAGACTTTTCAGACGAAGAGTAAGGTGCGCTAGGTCGTTGTCGTGCACTCAGCTATGCCGTTGAAGTTGATGGACTCGCTTTACCTTCGAAGCCTTCCGTTGTTATCTTATTTAGATGGCCTTAAGCCATATTATTGTAATAAGTTCTCTTTTGAGACTATCAATGTATTAAGTGTGTGATTGAAACTCTGTTAAAAATCCTTCAAGTACTGTGTGTGTCAGCATTACCGATTCAGGGGTGACACTTATGCACAGAGATTTGACCTTTTGAGGTCGGATCGCTACAAGATGGTATCAGAGCACACACTGATTGTAGGACACGACCACTAAGATAAGCCATATGTCACTCTTCTCTACTCATTTCTGACTCTTCTCCACTTTCTACTCTATAGATGGCGGACCCATGGAACAAGTTTGCTCAACCGGATGAAGACACCCCTTTTGGACGACACTTGAAGGAAGTCACTAGGTACCTGAACATTGGAATACCAAGCTTCACCAGGAACTACAACCCCACTTTACCAGAAGAGGAGCGTTGGATGATTTGAGTTCATGTTCGAGGAAGGACATTCACACCAGTTACTGATACCATAGAGTTTTCCTTTGATGCACCAACCTTGAGTCTAGGAAAGAGCATGGTAGCTCACATCGCCATGGGACGCATCGGCGAAGTTTATAACAAGGATCTTAAAGACACCATCTACTAGATATGTGGGCGCCGAGATGAGCAATGGGAGATGATCAGCACCAGGAGGGACAAGTCCATTGCAACCTTTATACAGGAGTTAAACAAACACATTCGCCACCAGGAGAACCAAATGTGTGCCATCATGATAGATCTGAAGAAGATGATGACTAGGAAGATGGATCTTGAAGAGGAACTCAAGTCTACATGCGACGGACATGAGGAGGAAATCGCAGTGCTAGTAGAAAAGAATAACGACCTAACGAGGAAGCTAGGAGTATTCATGGGAGACCCCGCGCCATGAGGAGACAACGACCATCCCGAAGGCTGCATCATCATCAACGACACAGATTCCGACCCAGACAGTAATGATGATGATTACGAAGATGAAGCTGGAGCAGATATCATGGAGTCTTCCACCGATCAAAATTTCTAGATGACCACAGTAGTATTTCCCCATGTATATAGTAGTAGTCTGAGTTTTGTAACGGTAGCTAGATCGATTGTATGCCCTTGTTTGAATTGAGTGGTGTGATATGAATGTGTTTCTCTCATGTGCATATGGGTAGTGTTTTTTCCTTAGACCACATTCTATTCTAATCTCTCCCCTCTAAACCCATCAGATGCCTCCGAGACGTGACCCCGGATTTGTCTTCCCACCAGAGCTCACTCACTTGATCCAACAGTAGAATGCCTTGATGGAACTATTAGTGCAGAACCAAGGCAACAACAACAACAACCCACCGCCACCACCTCCAGTTGATAACTTAGCCAATTTTCTGAGGTTGAATCCGCTGGTGTTTTCTAGTAGCACCAAGCCGATTGTTGCTGATGACTGGCTACGTAGGATTGGAAGGGAGTTGACCACCGTAGGTTGCACAGATGCGGAGAAGGTGTGCTTTGCCGCACATCAATTGGATGGACCAGCAACATCATGGTGGGATAATTACACAACCACTTTTCCCATAGCCAATGTCACATGGGATCACTTTTAGCAAGCTTTCCGCACATCCCATGTCTCAGCGGGAGCTATGAATATGAAGAAGCGTGAGTTCCGCAACTTACGCCAGGGAAATTGTACTGTGGGGCAGTACATGGATGAGTTTAGCAAGTTAGCCCGCTATGCTCCAGATGATGTGGCCACAGATGCCGCAAAGCAGGAGAAGTTTATTGAAGGGCTGAATGATGAGATAAGTATGTAGTTGATGGTGGCAACATTCACTAACTATCAGAAGTTGGTAGACCGGGCCCTTATGATTGAAAGCAAACAACAGCAGATAGAGAGCCGCAAACGGAAGTATGGACATGGGAAGTACAATTCTGGAGCTCAGCAGAAGCCTCGCTTTACCCCTAACCCCGAAGGTTACACCCATAACCATGGAGGCCATACTCACAATGGAGGAAGTTCCCATAACCACAGTGGGCCTCAGAATGGAAACGGGAATGGAGGAAGCAGTAGCCAGAACCGCCCTAACCCAGCAACCCCCGCCAACAAGGACCCGAGCCATGTTACCTGTTACAAGTGAGGGAAGAGCAGGCACTACGCCAATGATTGTTATGAGTTGAATAATGGCAATGGAAATGGAAACTTTGGGAAGAAGCCCAATCCCTTCACCAGAGGTCAGGTGAACCACATCAACATGGAGGAGGTTGAAGAACAGCCTGCCGCAGTGATTGGTAAGTTTTTTATTAAGTCATTTACCGCACTCGTTCTTTTCGATACTGGTGCATCACATTCATACATTTCAAGGGGATTTGTGGACAAGTTTATGTTACCAACCTTAGCCCTTAGGTCACCCATGTTAGTAAGCTCGCTAGGAGCAGAGTATATGGCCAGCCGATGGTGTGATCAGCTACCCTTAACCATTGGTAGCTCTGTTTTCCCCTCAGACCTAATAATTTTGGAGTCTCAAGGATTGGATATAATATTAGGCATGGACTGGTTATCGAAGTATGGAGGAAACATCGATTGTGCTAGTAAGTCCATTTTTACTCACCACCCCGGAAGGAAAAATGATCAAGTATGTATCTAGACATTCGTCAAGGAGGACCCAACTGAATTCTCTTTTGGGGGTTGTTCAGGAAGAAGTGCTTGTTGTGAAGGATTACCAGATGTATTTTCAAAGGAACTACTAGGCATGCCACCAGATCGAGACATAGAATTTTTGATAGAGTTGTTGCCTGGCACCGGACCAATATCAAAGAGGCCATACTAGATGCCCGCAAATGATCTGGAGGAAATTAAGATGCAGATTAAGGAGTTATTGGAGAAAGGTTACATTCGACGAAGTTCATCCTCGTGGGGAGCCCCAGTGCTCTAGGTTGAGAAGAAGGATGGATCCTTGAGAATGGTTGTTGATTATTGATCATTGAATGAAGTGACGATCAAGAACAAGTGTCCACTACCGATGATCAACGATTTTTTTGACCAGCTGCAAGCAGCTAAAGTATTTTCCAAGATCGACCTGCGATCAGGATAACATTAGTTGAAGATCCGAGAAAAGGATATACCTAAGACAGCTTTCACCACAAGGTATTGGGTATATGAGTACACGGTCATGTCATTTGGATTGACCAACGCCCCTACCTACTTCATGAGTATGATGAATAAGGTGTTCATGGAGTTTTTGGATAAGTTTGTAGTGGTGTTCATTGATGATATTTTGCTATACTCCAAGAGTGAAGAGGAACACAAGGAACACCTGCACTTAGTTCTCAAGAAGCTCAGGGAACATCAGTGGTATGCCAAGTTTAGCAAGTGTGAGTTTTGGTTGAAGGAAGTAGGGTTTCTTGGACACGTTATATCAGGAGAAGGTATAGCAGTAGACCCCACCAAGGTTCAGTCTGTAACTGAGTGGTTGACACCCACCTCAATTGGGGAGATCCAAAGTTTTCTAGGACTCGCGGGATATTACCGGAGATTCATTGAGAATTTTTCCAAGATTGCGAAGCCTATGACGGAGTTGTTGAAGAAGTACACCAATTTCAAATGGACTGAGGAATGTGAAGCTAGTTTTTAGTAGTTGAAGAAACGTTTGGTTACAGCCAGTGCTGATTCTTCCGGATATACACAAGGATTTTCCAAGTGTATTGCGACGCTTCTCGCTTAGGACTTGGAGGAGTACTTATGCAGGACGGAAGAGTTGTTTCATATGCCTCACGACAACTTCGACCACATGAGTTGAATTATGCCACACATGATTTGGAGTTGGCAGCAATAGTGCATGCGCTCAAGACTTGGAGACATTTTCTGATTGGAAACATATGTGATGTGTACATAGATCACAAGAGTTTGAAGTACATTTTCACGTAGAAGCAGTTAAATCTCAGGCAAAGGAGATGGTTGGAGCTTATAAAGGATTATGATATGAAATTGCATTATCACCCAGGAAAGGCCAATGTCGTAGCAGACGCTTTGGCAAAAGAGTTATGCCAATACCCTTGTAAGCGGAGGATTACTGTAGGAGTTAGTCAAGAATCTTAAGGAGCTTCGTTTCGAGATAGTTCCAAGAGATTTTGTTGCAACAATGGAGGTTCAGTCTACATTATTGGGGAAGATTCGAGAAGATCAAAAGGATGATAAGGAAATCACTGAGATAAAGTATAAAATGAGGAAAGGAAAAGCCAAGGGTTTCCGTCAGGATGAGCACGAGACCTTATTGTTTGAGGATCGCATTTATGTGCCCAATAATGCTGAGATCAGGAAGTTAATACTTCAGGAAGCTCATCACTCGCCATACACGATTCACCTGGAAACACCAAGATGTATTTGGATTCAAAGGAGCATTTCTGGTGGACGGGTATGAAGAAGGATATTGCCGAGTACTTAGTAGTGTGTGATATATGTCAAAGAGTGAAGGCAGAACATCAGAAACCAGCAGGATTACTACAGCCTATGCCGATACCCGAATAGAAGTGGGACAAGCTTGGCATGGATTTCATCACCGGATTACCCAGGACCCGATTGGGATACGATTCAATCTGGGTAGTAGTTGATCGTTTGACAAAGGTAGCTCACTTTATCCCAGTGAAAACCACCTATACAAGCACAAAGTTGGCCAAGATATATATGACCATGATCGTATATCTGCATGGAGTTCTGAGGATCATCATATCAGATAGAGGTACATAGTTTACCTCAAAGTTTTGGAATCAATTACACCAGACTTCGGGTACTAGACTAGAGTTCAGTATAGCCTTTCATCCACAGACATATGGACAGACAGAGAGAGTCAATCAGATTCTGGAGGACATGTTGGGACCTTGTGCGCTAGATTATGGATCTAGTTGGGATGACAATTTCCCTTACACAGAGTTATCATACAACAATAGTTATCAGGCTAGTTTGAAGATGGCTCCTTTCGAAGCTTTGTATGGAAGGAGATGCAGGACACCGTTAATGTGGGATGAAGTTGGAGACCGTCAGTTATTTGGACCAAATTTAATCAAAGAGTCTGAAGAGAAGGTTAAGTTGATTCGAGATAGACTGGAGGTAGCTCGGTCCAGAAAAAAGAGTTATGTAGATACTAAGCGCAAGGATGTAGTCTATGAGATTTGTAGGACCGTACCGAGTTTTGGAACATATGAGAGATGTTGCCTACAAGTTGGAATTACCCGAAGGATTGTCAGGAGTTCATGATGTGTTTCACGTTTCCAAGTTGAATAAGTGCCATGCAGAGATGGCCGATATTCCACTAATAGATACAATGCCCCTGGAAGAAATTCAGTTGGATAGTGATCTGACCTACGAGGAGAAACCCATCAAGATTCTTGAATTTTCCAGTGGAGTTACGCGCAGTAAGGTTATCAAGTTTTGCAAAGTTCAGTAGAGCCACCATACTAAGGATGAAGTCACCTGGGAACGAGAAGAAGACCTACGGAAAGGCCACCCACACCTATTTGCTAGCCAACCCGAATCTCGAGGGCGAGAATCATCTTAAGGGGGGTAGGTTTGTAACATCCCAAATTTTCTATTTGGATGTTATACATAGATCATCATATGCATATCATATTTTATTTGCATTTTGGTTGTGATCCTAGAAATCTTAAGCAACTCAAGGACCCAAGGAGTTGGAGGTTTTGTTTATTTTCATATTTGAATTTTCTCAAATTTGAAAAGAGGATCATTTTGATTTTAATAATTTTTCTCTCTGAAATAATTCCAATATTAAAATAAATGAGTGGAGATAATATGACTTCTCCAAATCAAAGGGGAATACTGGAGGAAATATTTTAAAATCAAATAAATATTCTATTTGGATTTTATTCGAGATTTTATTTGAATTAGAAAAAAATATGCATTTTTCAAAATTGCATTCTTAGGCTAGAAAATGTTCACCTTGTTCTAAATATTTTATTTAGATAGTGCAAATTGTTTTTGACATTTTAAGAATTTTTTTATATTTTATTATGATTTTTGTTTACGGCAGAATAAAAAAACATTTCGTCCTTCCCGAGCGGGAACCGCCCCGCCGCCGCCAGCCGTGTCCGACTCGGGCATGCCTCCCAAGGACGGTGCCCCCTCGCCCAAACCACCATGCCGGCGCCTCGCCCCCTCTTTATAAGGCCTCATCCCAGCCCCCTCTCCTCCCTACATCGCCAGCCGCCACCGCTGCCCGAAGCAGCAGCAGCCAGCGTCGCCGCCGCCCACGCCAACGTCGCCATCCGCTGATCCGCCCAAAGCCCCGCCTCATCGTTGCCAAGCCGGAGCCGCCGCCCGCTGCCGTTCGGATCCGCCGCCGCTGCCAGTTCTTTTGTCTGAATTTTTTGGTTTATTTTGGTAAGCCCTAGATCTAACTAGGTTTTTTATATAGATCAGTTTTCTCAGTTTTCCTTCGGTTTAGCTAATTAGCGGATGTTCGCCTGAACACCTTTGTTCGCAAACGCGTTCTTTCATTTGTCCCTATTAACGAGCGTCCGTTCGTAAGTCTTCAAACCATCACAGTTTTTCAACTGTTTGTCCAAATATAGTGAAATCAATGCCAAAATCTTCGTCTCGAACCCCTCTTTCCAGTTAATCAACTTGAACATGGTTTTGACAATTTAAAATTTGTTTGCAAGCAGATTTCAATTCGAACTTCTTTTTGATCATAGGTTGAGTTTCATAGCTCCGAGTTGAGTGTTTCTTTTGGCAAATCGAAGCTCTTTTCTTGTACTTTCGATTTGGATCTTTTCTCTTGGGTTTTACCCTTGCATCTATTTCTTGATTTCTTATGTATGCTATCATTTGTTTGCGTTAGAATTCCCGGAGTGCGAAGGGTGCTACTACGAGTCTTTAGGGTTTGCGGATCGTTAGCAAGGCAAGTAACACTTTGATCATACCCCTTTATTACCCAGTTTTTATGCATTAGTTTTAACCATCAAACATTGCATGGTTAGGACTTCATAACATGTGGGTATTGGGAAGTAGTAGTTGAGGTAGTACCTATTGCCCTTTTTCATTCAAACCCTGGGAGTTACTTCTATGTTATGTTTATATTAGTATGCTATGCTCGTAGACGTGGTTTGGTTTGAGTGATTCATGATAGTTGTGAGTATTATTATGAACTAAGGGTTTATTTAAGGTGGCTACCTTAACACACATCTAGGTGGATTTTTTGTGGGCACCTGGGCAATCCAGTGCTGTCCAAGGAGATTCCGGGGAAACCGTGTGATCATCCTATGGTTCGCCACCCAGGCTCAAAGGGATCATATTGCTATTCATGCTGGAAACTTATGTGTGCAGCCACAAGACATTATGGGCTCTGGCATAGTTGAGTATGTTGTGTGACCTCTTTCAGTGGTAAACTAGCAGATGTAGGGGATGTAGGTGGTACGATTTACCCGTCGAAAGGGCTAATGCTTTCTAAAAGACTGTGTCTTGGTCATCCGCTTCTCAAACATCATGCAGTGCGAGAAATCAATGGAGGAGATCGAGTCTTGTGGGGAAAAGTGCGCAAAGCTCTATAGAGTACAAACTAATCATGATTAGTCATGTTCCCGGTTATGGACATCTTGAGTACTTGGTGCTTGAATTATTATGTTGATCTCGTCACTTTATTTAATTAGCTTCTTGGGTTAATGATTACTTTAATTGTGATTGAGATGGGGTTACCATTCTAAATGTTTATCAACTACCATGATAGTTAAACAAAATATATTCCTTTGTTGTAGGAAAAATTGGCTTTTCACAAAAAAACATGAAAATCGTAGAGCCTCCACCAGCCATATATGCATGTAGTTATAGCTGTTTCATGTTCATTGCTCTACAATGTTATTTTGCCAGCATATCCAATGTGCTGACCCATTTTCGGGCAGCTGCGTATTATGTTGCAGACTTTTCAGATGAAGAGTAAGGTGCGCTAGGTCGTTGTCCTGCACTCAACTATGCCGTTGGAGTTGATGGACTCGCTTTACCTTCGAAGCCTTCCCCTGATATCTTATTTAGATGGCCTTAAGCCATATTATTGTAATAAGTTCTCTTTTGAGACTATTGATGTATTAAGTGTGTGATAGAAACTCTGTTATAAATCGTTCAAGTACTGTGTGTGTCAGCATTACCGATCCAGGGATGACACTTATGCACATAGATTTGACCGTTTGAGGTCGGATCGCTACATGTTCAGATCCTTTATGCATATTAATTCCCATCTAATTATGACCATGAATATGAGTCATGAGTAGTTATGTTTGTTCCTGAGGACATGGGAGAAGTCTTGCTATAAGAGTCATGTGAATTTGGTATTCGTTCGATATTTTGATGAGATGTATGTTGTCTCTCTTCTAGTGGTGTCATGTGAATGTTGACTACATGACACTTCACCATTGTTTTGTCCTAGGGGATGGCATTGGGAAGTAATAAGTAGATGCTAGGTTGCTAGGGTGATAGAATCTTAAACCCTAGTTTATACGTTGTTTCGTAAGGGGCTGATTTGGATCCTTATGTTTCATGCTATGGTTAGGTTTACCTTAATACTTATTTTGTAGTTGCGGATGCTTGCAAGAGGGGTTAATCATAAGTGGGATGCTTGTCCAAGGAAGGGCAGTACCCAAGCACTAGTCCACCCACATATCAAATTATCAAAGTACCGAACGCGAATCATATGAGCGTGATGAAAACTAGCTTGACGATAATTCCCATGTGTCCTCGAGAGCGTTTTCCTTTATATAAGAGTTTATCCAGGCTTGTCCTTTGCTACAAAAAGGATTGGGCCACCTTCCTGCACCTTATTTACTTTTATTACTTGTTACTCATTGCAAATTACCTTATCACAAAACTATCTGTTACCATTAATTTCAGTGCTTGCAGAGAATACCTTACTGAAAACTGCTTATCATTTCCTTCTTCTCCTTGTTGGCTTCGACACTCTTACTTATCGAAAGGACTACGATAGATCCCCTATACTTGTGGGTCATCAAGACTCTTTTCTAGTGCCGTTGCTGGGGAGTGAAGCGCCTTTGGTAGGTGGAATTTGGTAAGGAAAAATTTATATAGTGTGCTGAAATTTACTGTCACTTGTTACTATAGAACATAATCCTTTGAGGGGCTTGTTCGGGGTATCTTCACCCTGACGAGTAGAGCAAAGAGTTGCTCCTCAACCTACTAAACCTACTGAAAATGTTTATTTTGAAATTCCTTCGGGTATGATAGCGAAACTGCTAGCTAATCCTTTTACAGGAGATGGAATATTGCATCCCGATTTGCACCTAATCTATGTGGATGAGGTTTGTGGATTATTTAAGCTTGTAGGTATGCCCGAGGATGTTATCAAGAAGAATGTCTTCCCTTTATATTTGAAGGGAAAGGCATTGAAATGGTTTAGGCTATGTGATGATATTGGATCATGGAACTACAATCGATTGAAATTGAAATTTCATCAGAAGTTTTATCCTATGCATCTGGTTAATCGTGATCGTAATTATATATATAATTTCTGGCCTCGCCAAGGAGAAAGCACCGCTCAAGCTTGGGGGAGGCTTAAGTCAATGTTATATTCATGCCCCAATCATGAGCTCTCAAGAGAAATTATTATTCAAATATTTTATGCTCGGTTTTCTCTCAATAATCACTCCATGCTCGATACTTCTTGTACTGAATCTTTTATGATGAAGACTATTGAATTCAAATGGGATTTATTGGAAATAATTAAATGCAACTCTGAAGATTGGGAACTCGATGAAGGTAAGGAGTCAGGTATAACACCTAAGTTTGATTGTGTTAAATCTTTTATGGATACTGATGCTTTTCATGAATTTAGCACTAAATATGGACTTGACTCTAAGATAGTAGCTTCTTTTTGTGAATTATTTGCTACTCATGTTGATCTCCCTAAGGAGAAGTGGATTAAATATCATCCTCCCGTTGAAGTAAAAGTAGTTGAACCTATTAAAGTTGAAGAAAAGACTGTCACCTATAATGTTGATCCTATTGTTCCTACTGCTTATATTGAGAAACCACCTTTCCCTACTAGAATAATGGATCATGCTAAAGCTTCCACTGTGGTCAACAAAAGTAATATTAGAACACCTACACTCTCTGAGCAAATTAAAGTTGAACCTAGTATTGCTATGGTTAAAGATCTTGTTGGGGATATGACTATTAGGTATGACCCGCCCAGGAGGGGCCGGGTCAACCCTATGAAGATTTGTCACAATGAAGCCCAAGGTCACATGGCGATTCATAGATAGGCTTAGTAGAGGGCCCAGACCCAAAGGTAGCTTAAAGCTCCTGAGTATGAACCGCCATATATGTAAACTTGTACTGTAAGGCATGTGTAAAAGTTCACCTAGCCGGAGACGTTGGATAAGCCGGCCGGGACTCTGAGGGCCGCAGGGCGTCTACCCATGTATATAAGGGGACGACCTAGCGGCGGCTTAGGACAAGAAACAACATATCGAGAGCTGGGTCAAGCATATTCGCTCCCTGCTTGTCAAAACCCTAGCAATACCAACTACAAACTGGACTAGGCTTTTACCTTCATCGTAAGGGGCCGAACCAGTATAAACTCTCCGTGTCCTCTCTCATGTTTAACTCCTTTAAGTTAAGCTCAAAGCGATGGCTCCACAACTAAGTCCTCACACTAGTACATCTGCCGTGACAATCCCAAGACAGTTGGCGCCCACCGTGGGGCTATCGCATGATGGTTTCGAGTCCTTAAAGGGTAGCTTCGAAGGGAGCAAGGGATATGCCGTGGGCCGGATGACCAAGAGTCGCCGCGGCAAGATCTACGTCGACGACGTAGGCTGGGGCCCCGAGGCCGGCTCAATTGAGTACGGGTACCGGGTCCCCTTTGGCGGAATCCATGTCTCCATCGGCAAGATCGGCGAACCGGGCCCTGAGCCGGACATCTGCACCGACATCGTCGAGACGGCTCAGCGTGCGAGACCCGCCAGGATTCGGCCTG
Source organism: Triticum aestivum (assembly GCF_018294505.1). Taxonomy (NCBI): domain Eukaryota; kingdom Viridiplantae; phylum Streptophyta; class Magnoliopsida; order Poales; family Poaceae; genus Triticum; species Triticum aestivum. Next base: position 311,544,298 of record NC_057809.1, read on the forward strand.
CCATGAATCGTGCCTTCGTGGGATTTATCCAAGGAGTGGAATCCGAACACAGGCTAGCATCTGGTGACGAGACCGTCGTTTATTCTGATGGCGAGTCATCCACCGGTGAGACAGAGTCTTTGTATCAACTGCCAGATGGCCGGCTTGGGGGTTGTTCCAATGGCGATAGTATTCCGGACCCTCGTGAGCCGCTGAATCGGGTTGCAATTTTCATGACCAGTACACAGCTGGTACAACACTCATCAACTGCCGCAGAGCTGGTTTCCGGGTCAGGGGCGGCAGCGGCTACTGGGGCAGGAGGCCCTGAATGCCCGCCGGCTCAAGCTTTAGCTGATTTACTGGATAAATTGACGATGCTGTTAACAACGGTGGTTCACCCGGAGGATCAGGATCAGCACAATGCGGCGATCACAAAACTGTGTGACGAGATAGCGCAGGCCAAGGAGGAGTTAAATGCCGAAAGTGCCAGGATGGCTGAGGAGCAGACCGCTTTGGACGCCTAGTCACAACGGATTCAGGTGGGGTCTTACAGGCTCATGTTGGATCAGAATGCTTCGAACGATGCCACGAGGAGGAGGCATCAGACCCGTCTGTCGTCGGTTTACGAGGCAAGAAATCTTTTTAACACGCCAGGAGCAGGAACCAGTAACCCAGCGGGGGTAAACCGGGCCGAGGCGCCAGGGACGGGGACGCCAGTTCAGCCGAGCATGGTAGATCCACCTCGTCAGAATAATAACCCGCCACGGCAAGTGCCAACGCCATCAGGTCATTATTCCACCCCTTTGGATAACATGATCGTTGCAGCATCTCGATTAGCAGCTATCCCAGTTGAATCACCAATAGCAGTTGAGACGCGAAGGGCGAGAGATCTTCTTCACACAGTGCTTGTTCAGTAGTAGGCTTATTCTTACAGCCGTGATCGAGTCCATTCTACCCCTCGCCTGAGCCAGAGTTACATCAGACAATTTGATGAGCCATCTATATCAAGCAGTGGGCGGAACCATAACCCACCCCGTGGGCATGACCCGCGGGTGCCGATGCAAATGCTCAAGACGTGGTGGATCAAGGTAGAGCTCATCGAGAGGCCAAGCTGACGGCTCAGTATGCGTCTCATCAACCAACTCCGGTTCGTCCGACCACCTCCGTGGAGCTAGGTGTAACCTTTAGAAACTTTGGCATACCATGCTTGGTGCCGGATCTACGTAATGAGCGTTTGCCCAAAGATTTCAAAGGACCTCGCAAAGTGCCAAACTATACAGCTGATCTAAATCCAGAGGCATGGATTGAGAGTTATAAGATGGCCATGGAGTTGTTGGATGTTAGTGAGGATGCATGTGCTAAGTATTTTCCCCTGATGTTAGAAGGAACGGCCCGCACCTGGTTGAAGGGGCTTCCTTCTAATTCCATCAGGTCATGGCTGAGTTAAAATCCCGGTTTATCCAGAACTTCAAAGATACGTGTAAACAACCCATGTCGATTGTGGATCTAGCCGCTTGTATTCAGGAAGAAGGTGAATCAACAACCCATTGCGTGCGCCGGGTCTCAACGATCTTCCACTCGTCGTATCGCATCAATGCCGACTCAGCCGTGTTGATGTTACAGAACAATTGCCGCTTTACACCCTTAAACCAGAAGCTGGGGCGGCTCAAACGTCACTACAATGACATGGGGACACTCATGGCAGCTCTGCTTAAGTATGCTGACTCCTATAGTACCAAAGACCCTGAGTCCGTGGATGACAAAGTAGGAAAGGGGAAGAGGGGCAGCAACGCTAAAGGACAGCAGCATAACCCAGCGGCGAGTCAAGGAGCTAATGGTAAGTGCAAAGCTGATAATAGTAGAGGGTGCTCGGATGGCCTTCTCCCGTGTCAAGATGCAATCGGTGAAGATGAAGGCCACCGACGTGGCGACCGCAGGCCTGCCCGAAGGCAAGGATCACCGAAAGCTGGAGAGGTACTTTGACGACTTCCTGGAAGGGGCCCGAATAGTAGAGGGCCAAATGTTCTAAGGACGTGTTATTAGATTAGATGTGTCCGAGTTGTAAAAACTAAGTTTGTGAACCCAGGCTTGTAATATATCTATGTTTTCACCTTTTGTTTCAAGTGATGTGTCCTCCTGTGCGGCCATTTATTTCAGAAAATTCCCAGTTGTCGACTTCATCCCCCATGCAGATGCTACGGGGGTGTTCAGCGTAACACGTGACCGCACTTTATCCAATGTCTTGGTCCATAAAGGAGGCGTCTGCGAGGTGAACCAGGCAATCAGACTATGCAGCTTTATTACTTTCACTTAGCCATATGAATTTGATTGTGGAGCTAGGTACTAGCCCCTGGTGCGTGTGTGGCTATATCTGGACTACAGTGCCTCTTCCATGTGGATGGGTGAAGACCAGCCCCTCGTATAACACGGTGTGAATCGCTAATGATTTGTACTATAAGACTAAGTTAGCGAATCGCCGACCAGCTCTCGCATTATCATGACAGTCAATTTTCGGCTTTCTCTACTAAGGTATTTGACCGAACGAACCAGAAATACAGTTGTAGTAGTTCTCCCTTTACCACCTTAGCTGAATGAGTGGAACCTAAGGTGGTAAGCATGGGAGTCGGGCAACCCAACTATAGAACAAAGACATGATTCGGAGCTGATGCATATAATGCAATATCTGGGACGCTGAAGAGTACCCCATAGGAGTTCGGACTTGAAAAACATGCAGGGCCGGATACAACCCTTGGTGTTAAGGCTGGACTAAAGCACGTGTGGCAGTCGGAAGCAAGGAGGGGATACAGATGATAATGCAAAATAGATGAGTACCAAACAAAAGTGGTGATCAACTGCTTCCTTTATACCCTGATTAATACATTGAGACATGTCATTACAAATAATGCCCGAAGGCCAAGGCCATTTTACATGTCGAGAGTTTACACAAGGGAAAGGTTTATACAGGGCTTTCTGAAAAAATAGTGGTTTGAAGATCCTAATGATGCCCTGCTGCACGTCTGTGTCGTTTCTCCTTGGTTCGAAATCCTTTGAGAGGAGGAGTCGATGGTCATCTACAAGAGAGGGGAACCTGGAATTGAGCCCATGTACAACCGTAGAGTAGGTAGGTTTTTAATGAACCTGTAGTGAAAGAAAAAAAGGTTAAGGTCCGAATAGGGTCAAGCCGTACTATAGGCCTTTTCCACAGTATGCCTCTGGTGTTTCCCTAGGTATTTTAAGTGTGTAACTATGCACGCGCGATATGTAAGCCGCAACCTTATGGGGCGATCGGCGGAGGCTGAACTCCTATTCAAGCTCTGGATCCACCGAGCTGGCGTGCTATAATGTGGACTGGACTCGCTTAGTGGTGTCATGGGTCTTGATGACCGATGAGCTGTTCGGCTTGATAAGGCGTTCTGTACCTCGACTACTAGGGCTGTGGTGTGCTCCTTAGTACGGAGGGAGCGCTCCATGTTTCCATTGACTATGATGACGCCACGTAGTCTGGGCATGTTGAGCTTCAAATAAGCATAGTGTGGGACTGTATTAAAGCGGGCAAAAGCAGTTCGTCCAAGAAATGCATGATAACCACTGCAGAAAGGGATGATATCAAAGAGCGATTCTTCACTTCGAAAGTTGTCTGGAGAGCCGAATACTACTTCCAGTGTTAAGGAGCCCGTGCAGCGGGCTTCCACGCCGGGTATCACTCCTTTAAAGGTAGTGTTACTAACTTGATTCTTGACAGGTCGATACCCATCTTACGGACAGTGTCTTGTTAAATCCATTTGAGACTGCTGCCACTGTCCATAAGGACTCTAGTGAGATGGTATCCGTCGACGATGGGATCAAGGACCAGGGTCGCCGAACCTCCATGATGGATACTGGTTTGGTGGTCCCTGTGATCAAAGGTGATCGGACAAGCCGACCATGGGTTGAATTTTGGGGCGACAGGCTCTAGAGCATAGACGTACCTTAATGCGCGCTTGCGCTCCCTCTTGGGGATGTGGGTGACATATATCATGTTCACAGTCTTCACCTTAGGGGGAAACTTTTTCTGTCCCCTTGTGTTCGGAAGGCGGGGAGATCATCATCGTCCTCGCTTTGTGGTCATTTCCCCTTATGTTCAGTATTTAATTTACCAGATTGTTTAAAAACCCAGTAGTTTCTGTTGGTGTGGTTGGCAGGCTTGTCAGGGGTGCCATGAATCTGGTAGGGCATATCCAGTATTTTGTCCAAATTGGATGAACCATCTCTATTTCCTTTGAACGGCTTCTTCCGCTGACCGGGCTTTGAGCCACTGAATCCGACGTTTACTGTTGTATCCTTGGTTTCTTTGTTCTTGTTCTGACGCTTATTTTTGATGCGTCGTGGCCTTCCATTGCCATCCCTGGCCTCAGAGGTGCTAGGGTCGCTGGTACTATTGCTTCTACAAGCCAACCAGCTATCTTCACCCCCACAGAAGAAGGTCATAAGTGCAATAAGAGCTGCCATAGTCTTCGGCTTTTCCTGACAGAGGTGTCGGGCTAGCCATTCGTCACGGACGCTGTGCTTAAAGATGGTAAGGCTTCGGCATCCGGACAGTCGATGATTTGATTCTTTTTAATTAATTACCAAGTCCAAAGTTTGCGGGCTGACTCTCCGGGTTGCTGGACTATGTGACTCAGGTCATCAGCATCCGGTGGCCGGGCATGAGTGCCCTGAAAGTTGTCCCGAAAAGCGACCTCTAAGTCCTCCCAACTGCCAATGGATTTCTCTGGGAGGTTATTCAACCAGTGTTGTGCTGGTCCTTTTAGCTTTAGGGGGGTATTTGATGGTGTGGAGATCATCTCCGCGAGCCATGTGAATGTGGAGAAGAAAATCTTCAATCCATTCAGCAGGATCTATCATGCCATCGTAAGGCTCGATGTTTACAGGTTTCAACCCTTTTGGAAACTGGCACTGCATTGCCTCATTGGTAAAGCACATGGAGTCTGTGGCACCTCTATACCAGGCGACATCACCATAGAGTTCGGATGACATCCGTGTTCGGGGCTGACCCCGGGTTTGGTTATGTTTGTCGTGCCAAGCATGATGGCCGTCATCTCGTGCTGCAGCGCTTCCTCTTGATCCGTAGATTGATCTTGTCTGGCTGGCTCTATTCTCCAGGTCCTAATGTAATTCGTATGTGTAGCCCGTATCCATTGTCTCTTTGCCTCTATGACGAGGTGGCGCGGGCTGGTGTTTGGCATAATTAGTGTCTTTATCTCGTCCACGTGGTGGTCGGTCAGCCTGATTGTATTTTGATGGTATTGGCTCAAGGGCCTCATCGTCAAATTGTGGCAGTAGCCTGCGTTTTGGGTAACTCTTTATCAGGCGCTTGAGGATGTATTCTTCGGCAGCCAGGAACTTTGTCCATCTGTCGTTTAGCGTATCCTGTTCGGCTTGAAGCTGCTGCTGTTTCTTTTTTAGGCTTCGCGCTATGGCAATTAGCTCTCGCTTGAAGTGTTCTTGTTCAAGGGGTTCCTCTGGGATGATGAAATATTCGTTGCCAAGGCTGACATCCTCTTCGGAGGCAGGTAAGTAGTTACTGTCTTCCGAGTCCTCGTGATCGGCGTGTTTGAGGTTGTATTGACCTTCTTCCCTTTCATCCTTCTCAAATGAATGCTCAATGGGGTGGTCAGGATCTTCGGTGTTGTCCAGAGTGTTATTATCTCCAGTGTCGGTACTGCCTTCCCTTGCCTGACGCGATCGTGAGCGGCGCTGCTGACGGCGGCGCTTTGGTGGTTTATCGATGGGCTTATCCTCGTCTATGTTTTGAGTACCATCATTGTCTTTCTTCTCAGGTGTGTCCACCATGTATACGTCGTGCATAGAAGCGGTTGTACAACACCTCGCGACGGGTGGGTTCTGGCCTGGTTCGGCCTCGACATCGTCGTCCATGCCATTGATGTCTTCGGAGGCGTAGTCTAGCATGTCGGTTAGGTCCTCGATAGTGGCTATTAAGTGGGTGGTGGGTGGGACGTAAAATTCCCTGCTATCAGCCCCCAGTTTGGGATAGGCATAGTTCAGAGGTGATACTTCTGTGATGGTGCGAGATCGCATTAATTAGGGCCAGTGTCATGTTTAAGAGCGAAAGCTGGATGGGCGTCTGAGGAACTACAGAGCTAGATCCCGTAATAACGACTTGATCGAGCTCGATGGACACAGACCTTGAGAGTTCAGAGTTGTCGACCAGAGGAGAGTCTGGCTTTCCGATGACAGCGAGAGTCCCGTTCGACTCCGGGCCCGCTGACAGCATGGTCGCATCTGTGTCTCTGACAGGGAGCTCCATAATGGGATAGAGTAGGGGCGATCCGCCTCGGATCTAAGGCAGGGGCGGATGTGGGCGTCGATCCTTGAGTAGAATCTGATGGTGGATCCAAAGGGCCTCCTTCACGTCGGTAAAGAGCGGCGGCCAAGGTCGAGCTCCCTCCGAAGACCAAGTCTCCTTGGATATCAGTGATGTAGTTCAAGCTTCCAAACCTGATCTGGTGACCTAGGGCGTAGCTGTCAATCTACTCGAGAGGACCAGTCGAGCAGGCACGCAGAACAAAACCTCCAAACACAAAGAGTTGACTAGGGAGAAAAGTCTCCCCAGAAACAGCATCATTGCCGATGACAAGGCGAGCCATCGATCCTTCTATCGACGACACAACGCAACTCTCAATGAAAGCACCAATGTTAGTGTCAAAACTGGAAGGTCTTGGGTAGGGGGTCCCAAACTATGCATTTGAGGATTAATGATAACAAGGGACGATGGGGACACAATGTTTACCTAGGTTCGGGCCCTCTTAAAGGAGGTAAAACCCTACGTCCCGCTTTATTGTATTCAACGAGTATATGGGTTACAAGAGTTGATCTACCTTGAGATTGTAATGGCTAAACCCTAGCTGTCTAGCCTATGAAAATTATGACAGCCTCTATGGACTATCCCCTCCGGCTTATATACACAACGGAGGGGCCTAGGGTTGTATAGAGTCGGCTTGTGGGGGGAAGGAAATAACATATCTGGACACCGAACTTGCCATTCACGCATATAGGAGTTCTACCTAGACACGGGGGAAAGTCTTCTGCTTTTATCTTCACGACCCATCATTCCGGCCCATATCAAATAATCTGGACACCTAAGGACTCCCTCAAACACCACAACAAATGAACCAAACATCAATTGAGCAGTTAACTAATTAAACACCACAAAAAATGAACCAAACATTAACTGAGCACCACATTGCACAATATAACATACTCCTAATAGAAGATCAGACAGTTAACCAAACCAAGCATGCTTAACAACTTGGAAATATAACAATTGTATTTGTTTCTTATGTATTTAGTACAACCAAATTTGTTTTATTTCTTACATGGTATACAATAACAAAATGCACCCACAAAAATTGAACATCGCATTGCAGAATTGAACCAAACAGTTAACTAAACACCACAACGAAAGAACCAAACGTTAACTAAGCACCGCATTACACAAAATATAACATACTAGAAGATCAGATAGTTAACCAAACCAAGCATGCTTGACAACTTGGAAATAAAGCAATTGTATTTGTTTCTCATGTATTTTATAAAGATAAATATGATTTATTTCTCACTTGGAAGACAATACAAAATTGCACCCTGAAGAATTGAACATCACATTTCCAGAATTGAACCAAATAGTTAACTGAAGACGACAACTATAACCAAACAGTTAATAACTAAGCACCACATTGCATGACATATGGAACATATAGACTAGAGCAACCGATTGCATGGCAAAAGTACATAGGACAATTCACTAGAATTTGTTAAGGAAAGGCATGAGTAGCACATGCAACGGGTAAACCGAGCATGCTTAACCGGCATAGCTACAAACTAAACATAGGTCCTTATAGTGAGCTAATAAGAGAAGCTACTCCTCATCATCGGATATACCGATGATGATTGGCTCCTTGGACATGGAAGAGGGGAGTCCACCACATCATGGGTGCCCACGTCGTAGTGGTGAGTTTCCTGAGCCACTCCGGGCACCAACCTGCTGCCTCTCGAGTTGAGGTAAGCACGGGCACGCTGAGAAAACACCTTGTAGTCTTTGACGAAGGCACGGACGGTGGCCTTGAGAAATTGCCATGAGTTGTCATTTAAAGCAGCCAACCGCATCGTGGCATTGGCGCGTGAGGAGTCTATGGTGGCCTCGACGGCGAGGTGTTCCTCCAAGATCCGGGGGTTGGCACGAATGGCATCCATCGCAGCCTCATCCACGCGTGTGTCCATGATTTGCTTCCCCACTGCGAAATGCTCCTTGAGCTCCTGACTATATTGTGTGCACCATGGATTAGGGCGGCCCTTATTTGGCGGAGGGGTCAGTGATTTGGGTGGAAGGTGTCACACCGGCGGTCCAGGCATGTGGGATGTGGAAGGAGGAGGAGGATGGGGGTCGGGTGTGGATTACCTGCCTGGATTGATGAGGCTGATCAGCATGAACGAGGGACGCCAGCAAGGAGGTGGCACTTCAAGCAAGGATTGAAGGTTTCAACTTAGAAAGGAAGGCAGAAATAGGGGAAATGTGGCTTTTGGTAAGGGGGATGGGCGCAAAGGTAGCCGCGAAAGCCGAAAATTTTGGATCGGTACAGCGAAAGAACTATCGCGCAAAGTGTCATCTGACACGGTCCCTTATTCAGAACTGTGTACGACATGTGAAGATTATAAACGATTTAGATAGCTTAACATGTATGTCATGAGTTTGAACGTCCAAAATTTTGGTTCGGATTTTCTTGATTACAGTGGTCATACAAGTCATTGCATAATTTGGGTACACAAAGGAGACTACAACACACCCACACTTCTTAATCGAGCAAGTTCAGCAATTAAATAGAGCCAGCTAACTTAAACATTACTCTAACAAATTAAAGACTGGCGCTCTTAATTAATCAAAACAAAGAGTACTACTAAGGCTGGTGCTCGTCGATCTCCGCCTCCTCCTCCATGTCCAGCTCGTGCCCGATGATGTCCTAGGGAAGGGGCTCCATGGCATCCATCGCACCATACTCGGCAAGCATCTCGCCATCCGCATCCGCCATCTCTTTGGAAAAGACCGCCACAATCTATGCATGGGCGCCCGCGATCTGGGCTTGGATGGGCTCCGTCGTGGCAAGGTATGCCGTGGATGAATGGACGACTACTCGAACGCACTCGGCGATTGCCAAATCTTCGGCCATGGGTTGCCGACCGTTGTCAGAGAAGCTTCGTTCGATTTGTGCGGTGACCGCCACGAGCCGGGCGTGGGCGGCCTGGACATGATCGTGGGCAGCCTCCATCAGGGATAAGGCCGCCGCTGCGAAACGGATAGCTATTGTGCCGCTCTCGCCAGTTGCTATCGCGAGGCAGATGTTGCTTCCGCCAACTAAGAATCAATAGCGGACGTTTAGGCTGCCATGGCATCCCGGTCGCTGATTGCGGCTGCACTCATGCATCTTGTTAGCATGCGCATGGCGGCTGCGGCCACGCTCTCCCCGGAGTGGACTACCGAAGTTGCCCTCACGATGTGGGTCCGCGTCCCCATCCTTCACCGGCGATGATTGAAAAGTGAAATGATATTCGTGGAGTGAGCTAGTGAGCTTGACACGCCGGCTGTGGACTGTAGCCGACACACCTTCTTCCGTAAGCCATATGTGTACTATACTCCTATGGTGCTCCAAGGTATTTTGTGCTGCATCTCACATGGTTGGTGATAATTAAATGTGTGCGATCTACTTGATTTTTCATCTTGATTTGAATTACATAATGGGGTCACAACAGCAGAGGAGGGTGTTTGAATTGCTAGAACTTTTATCTTCAGTGAACATGCAACTATAGTTGTGTCATCAAAAAAATTGGAATTATTCTGGGTTCATTTGGACATTTTTATACATTGACTTAGTTTTCTAGGCATTTCGGGTGCACAATTCAAAATTAAAATACATGCACATGCTCCTGGGCACCAAAATGGGTTGTAAAATCATATATGTGTCCATGGGTTGATGCTTACGTCCCATGCAAGAAATGGGGCTGAATTTCAAACACCACGACACCGTGGCTCTCTAGCAAACGTTGATTTACTTGCTTTTCTAATTCTAGTAAATCCAAAAACCCGTCTGAAATTCATGAACCTTGGCATGCTATCATGGAATGTCATTAACATGTTGGGGTAAAAAATATTGTCCCATTTGGGGTAGGTTATGGTATAAGCTTCTCACAAAATGATATTTGTCCCCTCTTTTTGCTTCGCTATGGAAACGTGTTACCTTTGTTGACAAAAATGATGTTCGTCTCCTCTTCTTGGTTTCAATTTTTTTTTCTGTTGTCAACATAGAACAACAACAGTGTTGTGTTAAATTTTGGAATTTTTCAAGGATCGTTTGGACATTTTTATATGTTAACTGAGCTTTCTAGGCATTTATATGCACAATTCAAAATTGAACTATGTGCACATGCTCCAGTGCATAAAAACGGGTTGAAAAATCAAATGTGTCTCCTTGGTTGCAAGCTTTGGTCTCATGCAAGAAATGAGAATGAATGTTAAACACCTTGACACTGTTGTTTGGCCCCTAAAATTGAGATACATGGTTTTAAAATTCTAATAAATCGAAAAATCGTATGAAATTCATGAAACTTGACATGATATCATGGAACAACATTGACATGCCGTGGTAAAAATATTATCCCATTTGGGGCAGGTTTAGGTATAAGCTTCTCGCAAACCAAAGCTTCTCACAACAAGCCTGATGGTTTCGGTAGGGAATGTTCCACCTCGGGGGACAAAACGATATCTGTTGCCTCTTCTTGCTTTCAAATTTTTTCTCGTGTCAACATAGAACAATAGGAGTGTTGTGTCAATTTTTTGGGATTTTTCGGGGTTCGCTTGCACATTTTTATACATTAACTGAGTTTCTATGCATAATTCAAATTTGAACTACATGCACATGCTCCAGTGCATATACATGGGTTCAAAATTCAAATGTGTGTCCTCGGTTGCATGCTCAAGTCCCATGCAAGAGACGGGAATGAATGTCAAACATCTTGCCACCGTCGCTCGGCCGCTAACATTGAGATACTTTGTTTTTAAATTCTAGTAAATCAAAAACACATCTGAAATTTATGAAACTTGACATGCTAGCATGGAACGACATCAACATGCCATTGTAAAAATATTGTCCCATTGGGGGCAGGTTGGGGTATAAGCTTATCACAAATGAGAGCTTCTCACAACAAGCCTCATGGTTACAGTAGGGAACATTTCATCTTTCTGGACGACAACGATATCCATCGCCTCTTCTTGATTTCAATTTTTTTCTAGTATCAAGATAGAAGAATAGGAGTGTTGTGTTAAATATAGTAATTCAAATTTGAACTACATGCACATGCTCCAGTGCATGTAAATTGGTTGAAAAATAAAATGTGTGTCCTTGGTTGCATGCTTAGGTCCCATGCAAGAAATGGTTATGAATGTCAAACACCTTTCTACCATCGCTCGCCACAGACATTGAGATATATGGTTTCTAAATTATAGTAAATCCAAAACTCGTCTAAAATTCATGAAACTTGACATGCTATCATGGAGCGACATCAACATGCCATGGTAAATTTTTTGTCACATTTGGGGCAGGTTTGGCTATAAGCTTCTCGCAAACTAGAGCTTCTCAAAACAAGCGTGATGGTTTCGGTAGGGAATGTGCCACCTTTGGGGACGAAACGATATCTGTTGCCTCTTCTTGCTTTCAAAAGTTTTCTAGTGTCAACATACAACAACAGGAGTGTTGTGTCAATTTTTCAATTTTGCAGGGTGCTCTTAGATATTTTTATACATTAACTAGGTTTTGTAGGCCTTTTATGTGCATAATTCAAATTTGAAATACATGCACATGCTCTAGTGCAGAAAAATGGGTTGACATATCAAATGTGTGTCCTTGGGTGCATGCTTAGGTCACATGCAAGAAATGGGAATATATTTCAAACACTATGGCACTACCGATTGCCGTCAAAACGTTGAGATACTTTGTTCTTAAATTCTAGCAAATCCAAAAATCGTCTGAAATTCATGAAACTTGGCATGCTATCATGGAATGGCACCCGACATGCTGTGGTATTTTTCGTGTCCATTTTGACAGAAGGTGCAGTCGAATAACAGCAAACAAAGGCATTTTGAAACAAATAGCTGCCACTTTAACATTTCAAAACGTTTGTATAATTTTAATCATGTGTGTTCTGTTAACCATTCACGTGACGCCATGTGTCTCTCTTTTAATGGCTACATGAGGTGTCGTGTGGATAGTTGCTTGACTAAACAGAAGGCGTGCAAGCGCACCATCGTGCGCAAGCTGACCGAGAGGCGTGCAAATTGTCCTCCAATGCGCAGCCTCACTGGGAAGCGTGTGAGCTATATGCTGTGTAGGCTCATTGGGAAGCAAGCCCTTTGACTTTCATGGTCGCCCTCCTTGCTCGCATACTCTCCATTAATGGCGCCTGAGCCACTGTTTAATATGGGCCGCCTTAGTATTCGCCTCCGATTCCCATCCCTCCCGCAGACCTCCACCAACACCATGGCATAGAAGGATCATCTTCCGCTAGTATTCCAGTTTGGTTAAGTCGACTCCGAGCCGGAGGAGATAGAAAATAAGGAGGAATGGGGCCTCATGGACATGGCCCTGAACGAGCTGGCCGCACCGGTTGCTGCCCCCGCACCCCTCCCAGCTCCCAGCCCCGCGCCCGCGCCAGGGACCATCCCTGTAGCATTGACGGTTTGGTCGCGGAGCACTATCACACAGCTGGAAGCCACGGGTGTCAGCGAGGTCTCTGCGGACCAGCGCGAGCTCATGTACATGCCAGTGCCAACGCCCGTGGTCGTGCCCGTGCGCGCCCCTACACTTGCCGCGGCAATGGTCCCCGTGCGTTTACCTGCACCCGCCATGTCAGTGCCCGTACGCGCGCCTCCCTCAGCGGCATGGGACACCGCCATAGACCGCTACTTCGCAGCGCCGCCAGTTGCCATCCTGCCATGCCCCGCCCGTCGATCGCATGATGACATGCTGTTTGATTTCTGTGTGAAGAACATTATGTGCCGCCTTGAAGAATTGAACAACAGCATCTCGGAGGACAACAATGACAACCCCGGCGCGTGACGCCGCTGTCCAAATTAGTTTTTTTGGGGTTTAATACTGTATCTCGATCATATTAACATAAGTTTGCATTGTGAATGATGGAAAGATATGGTTTGAATGAACTTGCGTTTTTCTCTCTGAATGTGCAGACTTGTCAAACTATTTTATTTAAAAAACATCAATGGTTTTTAAATATAAAACACTCATCACAAACGTTTTTGTTAGAACACCAGTATGCAAACCAACAACTTCCCCAGGAAGCCAAGGGAAAATGTGCCAAGCAGGATTTGTGTAGGTCTTCATCGCCAACATTTTAGATATAACACCCGTATGCAAAGTGAGAGCTATGGTCTTCCTAAGTAAGCCATGGGAAAATTCGCCGTGCAGGATTTGTGCAACTCTTCAATGCAAACGTCTTAGATAGAACAACTGTACGCAAAATGAGAGCTATGGTCTTCCCCAGTGAGCCAAGGGAAAATGTGCTGAGCAGGATTTGTGCATCCTTTCAACACAAACGGTTATTTTGGATGACCCGTGTGCAACCATGTATAGACAATTTGATAAGATTTGCATCTGTCATATTGCATCTATTGCCATTTGTCGAAATGGAAAGATTGACATTTGTTGATCTAGTAACATTGCCGTTTGTCAACCTTGTAACACTATGATTTGTCAAAATATGCAGCTAAAAATCATTAGCACTATCTAATTTTTGCAACTAAAATTCAGTAATTAATCATGATTTCATTCATATATTAAGTAGTCGTTCTTTTATACAAACAGTTCAACTCGATAGCTCAACCGACCAAACTATCCCCAATTATTGCCAACCACGTAATGAAATAGCTAGTTCAACTATATATACTAGCTAATTTTAAGTACATTGTACAATTCCATCACATCTATATTCAGTGAACTGAACAAAATAGTCCCTAAATACTACTACGAAGGGGCTTTGTACTACTTCCGGCAGCCTCTCCTCTGCCGAGCACGCTAATGAAGGGTTTCGTAGTAATTTCAAAAAATTTCCTACGCACACGCAAGATCATGGTGATGCATAGCAACGAGAGGGGAGAGTGTGATCTATGTACGCTTGTAGATCGACAACGGAAGAGTTTGGTTGATGTAGTCGTACGTCTCCACGGCGCGACCGATCAAGCACTGAAACTACGGCACCTCTGAGTTCTAGCACACGTTCAGCTCGATGACGATCCCCGGGCTCCGATCCAGCAAAGCGTCGGGGAGGAGTTCCGTCAGCACGACGACGTGGTGACGATCTTGATGTTCTACCGTCGCAGGGCTTCGCCTAAGCACCGCTATAATTTGACCGAGGTGGAATATGGTGGAGGGGGGCACCGCACACGGCTAAGGAACGATCACGAAGATCAACTTGTGTGCCTAGGGGTGCCCCCCTGCCCCCGTATATAAAGGAGCAAGGGGAGGAGGCCGGCCGGCCCCTATAGGCGCGCCACGAGGAGTCCTCCTAGTAGGGGTAGGACTCCTACTAGGAGGGGGAAAGAAGTGGGGAGGGAGAGGGAAAGGGGGGTGCCGCCCCCCCCCTCTCCTAGTCCAATTCGGACCAGGGGGGAGGAGGCGCGCGGCCCACCTCTGGCAGCCCCTCTCTCTCCACTAAGGCCCATATGGCCCATTACTTCTCTCGGGGGGGTTCCGGTAACCCTCCGGCTCTCCGGTTTTCTCCGAAATCACCCGGAACACTTCCGGTGTCCAAATATAGCCGTCCAATATATCAATCTTTATGTCTCGACCATTTCGAGACTCCTCGTCATGTCCGTGATCACATCCGGGACTCCGAACTAACTTCGGTACATCAAAACTCATAAACTCATAATATAACTGTCATCGAAACCTTAAGCGTGCGGACCCTACGGGTTCGAGAACAATGTAGACATGACCGAGACACGTCTCCGGTCAATAACCAATAGCAGAACCTAGATGCTCATATTGGCTCCTACATATTCTACGAAGATCTTTATCAGTCAGACCACATAACAACATACGTTGTTCCCTTTGTCATCGGTATGTTACTTGCCCAAGATTCGATCGTCGGTATCTCAATACCTAGTTCAATCTCGTTACCGGCAAGTCTGTTTACTCGTTACGTAATACATCATCTCGCAACTAACTCATTAGTTGCAATTCTTGAAAGGCTTATGTGATGTGCGTTACCGAGAGGGCCCAGAGATACCTCTCCAACAATCGGAGTGACAAATCCTAATCTCGAAATACGCCAACCCAACATGTACCTTTGGAGACACCTGTAGAGCACCTTTATAATCACCCATTTACGTTGTGACGTTTGGTAGCACACAAAGTGTTCCTCCGGCAAATGGGAGTTGCATAATCTCATAGTCATAGGAACTGAAAGTGCGTTATATCGACTAGAGGGGGGGTGAATAGGCGATTTTTATGAAAGTCTTCAAAACATGGGAGTTATGAAGGCAAACAGCAAAGATTATGCCTATTACTATGCAGCGGAAGTTAGATTACACTAGGCCAGCCATGGTCAAGTATTCAATAGAGTGAAAGCACAATGACAAACAGCTGCAGTGTAATAAGGATCAGGTAGGAAGAAGTTATGAAGCCAAACAGATCATACATTCATGTTGTGAAGACAAAAGATAGAGCAAGCATGCAATGGCTTCACAATGAGTAACATTAAGAAAATGGAAGTGAAGATGAAACCAGTGACTCGTTGAAGACAATGATGTGTTGGACCAGTTCCAGTTGCTGTGACAACTGTACGTCTGGTTGGAGCGGCTAGGTATTTAAACCTGAGGACACACAGTCCCGGACACCCAGTCCTGAACACGCAGCTCAGGACACCAAGTCCTCACCGTATTCTCCTTGAGCTAAGGTCACATAGTCCTCGCCCAATCACTCTGGTAAGTCTTCAAGGTAGACTCCCAAACCTTCACAGACTTCGTTCACTGGCAATCCACAATGTCTCTTGGATGCTCTGAATGCGACGCCTAACCGTCTGGAGGATTCATAGTCCTCAAGTGTAATAAGTCTTTAGATCACACAGACAAGAAGACTTAGGTGATGCCCAATGTTCTCTGGCTCTAGGTGGTTAGGGCTTTTCTCCTCGCTAGGAATTTTCTCTCAAAGGCTTCGAGGTGGGTTGCTCTCAAACGACAAAAGCCGTGCACTGAAATCTGAGCAGCCAACCGTTTATGGTTGTAGGGGGTGGGCTATTTATAGCCACTTGGCAACCCGACCTGATTTGTCCGAAATGACCCTGGGTCACTAAGGAACTGACTCGTGTCTCAACGGTCAGATTTCAAACTCTCATGGCAACTTTACTTGGGCTACAAGCAAAGCTGACTTGTCCGACTCTGGACAAGATTCGCTCTCATTGTCTTCACTCGAAGACATAGGTTTTTGATTTAGGCATCACTTTAGTCATTCTGACTGGTTCTCCTGGACCCCACTTAACAGTACGGTGGTTCCTATGACTCAACACAAAAGAAAAAGAACTACGAAAGATCTAAGTCTTCGAGCTCCATAGGCTTCATAACGTGTCTTCTTTTGTCATAGTCTTCAATGTGAATATCTTCATATACCACCTTTGTCTTCAATGTCTTCATACATTTTTAGGGGTCATCTCTGGTAGCAAAACCGAATCAATGAGGGACTTCTACCTGTGTTATTCTGCAATTCTCACAAACACATTAGTCCCTCAACTAGGTTTGTCGTCAATACTCCAAAACCAACTAGGGGTGGCACTAGATGCACTTACAATCTCCCCCTTTTTGGTGATTGATGACAAACTAGTTGAAGTTTTCAACGGGGAATATAGTCTGTGAAAGTGTAAAGGATAAGGAATTGTCTTCATAAGCTTCAAGGGCTCCCCCTGAAGATGTGCATATAAGTTAAGTTGCTTTTGGAATGCAAATGCACATGGCAGGTTGTATGTGGAGATCCAATTCAGCTTATGATGACAATCCACAATGCATGTGAAAGTATATGAAGATAATGACATGCATACTGGAAAATGGACGTCTGCAGAATGAGATAAGTGCGGAATTTATCTTCGCAAAACAGGGTGGCAAACAAGTAGCAGACGACCATCGAGTCTTAGTGTTACAACTCAAGGAACCAAATGAAGCAAAAACGAGAGTTGTAAGCACGAAGTAAAATGTAGCAAAATATAGCACCCGCCCATATGGAGCCGCTTGAAGACTAATCAACCCATATGCTTCTCCCCCTTTTGTCAGCAAGGACTAAAAAGGTTTGAAGACATAGAGTGTCTACTCGTTTCCAGGAGCAGCAGGGTCGTTGGAGGTGTTTGGCGGTGCAGAAGAGCTTGGAGGTGCTGAAGCAGGTGGCGGTGATGTAGCATCGTCTTCTTCATCAATAATGCTGGCAGTGAGTGTGGCAGCAGATGAAGAAAACTCAGAGTCTTCAAGTGATGGTGTGTTGCGCATCACAGCCCTTCTAGGAGGTGTGGTGTCAAACTTGAATTGCTCAGTGAAGCCATCCTCTTCTAGTTCAGCTTCAGTACACATCATTGATAGCCCTTTCCATGTACGACGGCAGGTTTCATGTGTAACGAAAGCATTCTTGGTGGCAAGGTTTCAAAGACGATTGACATCCACCAAGAGGCTTTTCATCTGACGCTTTAGCCAGTCGTGATGCCTATCTTGTTTTTGATGAAGGGCCACAAGAAGCTCTCGGTCAGTGAGAACAGGAGCGCGCTTCTTGGGTCTTGAAGCAGTTGCACTATCAGTGGCTTCAGTTGAAGCAGGGTGTGGCGCACGTGTAGTGCCAGCCAAAGGATACACCCTGGAGATGGCTTCAACACCTTCATCGTTCTGAGTGAAGCTTTGGTGTTCTGCATTCTGAAGACTCAACGGTTGCTTGGCAGGCTCAGGATATATAGCTTCAGCAGAGGTATCCACATCGGGCAAGAAGATCCGATGGTTTCGGGCTGAGGGCTGATACGAGATCGCAGAGTGTAGTTTGATCAGCCTCATCACCCAAGGAGCATAGAACTTCAAACCAAATAAATCTGAGCCTGACGCTGCAAGTTGGCGGATGAAGAAATCCTGTGCGTTGAAGCATTTGCCATGAAGGATATAGAATATGAGAGTCTTCATTGCACCCTCAATCTTGGCATGTGGAGAGTGTCCCTTAATGGGCCAGAGAGTCCGCCGGATGATGTGATATATGGTCCTGGGCAGGTACTCAAGGTCTTCAACGAAGAACTCAGTTGGATAGGGTGCATCATGGGGCAATGGCTTCATCATTGAGAGCATCTGACTCATATTTGGTTCAGGCCTCTGGAATATGCTCTCAATAGCTTCAACATGTAGTTGACAGCCTTCCTCGAAGAATTCGCCAGGAGTGGGCAGGCCGGTGAGCTCAATGATATCAAATGCATTGGCTTCGTGATGGACATTGCCGGTCATCCACTCCAGGACCCAAGTCTTCGGATCTCTGTTGTATCCTTTAATATGGAGGGTGGCATAGAACTGAAGCAGAAGCTCTTCATTCCAGTGCTCTTCATCAGTGACAAACTGCAGCAGACCCACTTGCTTAAAGCAATCCAAAGCTTCCTCTAGACAGGGCAAACCAGCAATGGCTTCAACATCAAGGCGCTTGTGCAGGAAGATGCGACCTTGGTTGTATAGGATGCATGAATAGTAGCTGCGCTGAGAATAGCTCCAGAACGTATCTGATACAATCCTTTCCCTTGAATAGGGGTTCTTGGAGCTATTGAAGAACGTATTGTCTGCCTTGAAGCTGTTGATGTCAAAGGAGCCAGGTGCTGATGCAGGACTGGCTTCGCCCTTGAGATTTTTGAGGCAGGGGCCGGCTTTGAAGCTTTTGGCTTCTTCGTCTGCTTTGGCTTCGGTACAGCAGGAGCTTCATCAGACTCAGAGTCAGCTGGAGGGTCATTCACGGCAGTCCCTTGGACTAAGATGTGGGTGATGAGGCCCTCAAGGTTGGCAAACGGACCGATGATATTGGGTTCTGCGTCACGTGTGCCATCTGCCCTTGGTGCGGAGGTACCAGGGTTGAAGTCTAACCCAAATTTCTTCTTGTTCAGCTACGCGGATTGTTGGGCAAACTGGAAATTGTGCTTGAACAGATTGTCGTCACGACACCAGAGGAGTGACGACGGATGCGCGTCATCAGGTTGTGGTCCTCGGACCATGCATGGGTAGAAGCCTTGAGCAATGGCTTCATCTCTGGTCCTGGGTACGAGATTCTTGTAAAGGATGTCCCCCCATGGTTTCTTGATGGCACATTTCTCAGCATACTCCTGGGTGACGAAGCGGTATTTGAACCATTGTTCTGCCCAATAGCGTCGAATCCATTGGATTCGGGTCTTGCGCTGCCCATAACTCTCTTTAGGATCTGTTTTGTACATTTCTGCCAGGTCTTCAGGCAGATCTTTGGAAGTCCCTTCACGTCTCTGTCTGCCCCCCTTCCTTGCTGCTGCTTCTGAAGCCATAAACTTTAACTTGAAAGGCTTCAAGACTTTCAAAGGCTTCAAAGGCTTTCTTTTGCTGGACCAACAGGAACTGGCTTTAGGAGAGTTTATGTGATGCTGTAGGAATTCTGCAAATGAATGCAGACTATGAGAACCGAAGGATTCTCCCACGGACATGTACCTGTGACAGCATTAAGGTGCGAGGGAAGGGGAAGAGGTCATATGCATTATCAGAAGGTTTTGAAGATTAATCAGTTTAGAAGACATTGACCTCATCGTGCGAAGACATTCACTCATAGATAAGAAGTTGGTTCCAGATTTGTACGAACCCACAGATCAGTACAAGTGAGGAATCTAACTACTTTATGAAGCACAAGTGAATATACTAGGCATGTTATGAGATGCAGATTGAGAGATCTAACTTGTGTGAAGATAAACCTCTTATGGTAGAAAGTGACAGAACCATGAGATCAAACGGGGCTGTAAAAAGAAGTTTATTTACCACACTTGGAACTGCTAGACAGAAGTGGGAGATGATGCCGAGCAGTTCAGTCCTCCGTGCCCTAACTTGGCGACGGAAGACACCTACGGCGACGGTAGAGAGAACGATATCCGCGGTCGGCGTGAGGACGGCGTCGGAGAGGTTGCGGCAGCGAAGCGCTTCGTCGCCGGCGTCGTCGAGTGCTAGCGGTGGCGCTAGGGTTCTTGCGAGGGTGGAAGAAGGAGATAATGACTGCAGTAAGTGTGAATTTATAGGCTCAGGGGCGGCACTGTGCTATTACACAGGTGCCCCTGGCGATTCGCATCTGAGGAACGCGTGGCCAGTTTGCAGAAGTTTTGGGTCTGTTCCACGTCCCATGCACGCCTGGATTGTCGGGCGGTCGTTCCTGCTTCTCCGGACTTTATGTGGAGGAATGAGCATTAAAAACAGACTTTATGGTTGTCTCTATATCTTCAGTTGACAAGGACACAGTGAAGACATTTGACAGTTTCAATAGAATGCATATGACTTGGAGAGATAGAATTTGAGATAGAAAGCATAGAGAGATTAGGGTCCGATCACATTCACTTAGTTCAAAAGATTCGACCAAGAAGACATAGCTATAAGTGAATGCTGTAGAGGATAGAACACTAGTATGTATATATCTATATAATCAACGTAGTGAAGATAATCATGAAGACATGTTGAGTTCGAAGCCAAACCAAATATGAAGATATTGCAAGGTAACGCCATGAGTGAAACACTTCAAAATGGAACGTTTGGTGGTGGCGTTACCCACCGTATAGGAAGTATTAGACCCAGACACAGCGCACAATTATCATGGCGCTCTGAAGTCAAATTCCGCATTAATGTATTCACACTTAGAATGTATGTCTTCATTGATTGAAGATATACTTTACTTTGTGTGTTGCACATCTAAGTCATCATATGCATAAGTGTTAGAATGTGTGCCTGATCACAGGACATTTGAGGATTCCAGGATATTTAGCTCACACCGTAACTTGCAAAACCTCTTCTCATCCAAGGGCTTGGTGAAGATATCTGCCAATTGCTCTTCAGTGTTGACGTGTATGATATCAATGTCTTCCTTCACAACATGATCTCTGAGAAAGTGATGACGAATTTCAATGTGCTTTGTCTTCGAGTGCTGAACTGCGTTGTTGGCAATCTTGATGGCGCTTTCGTTGTCGCAGTAAAGTGGCACTTGCTTCAGATCAATGCCATAGTCCTTGAGTGTTTGCTTCATCCACATAAGCTGAGCACAGCAAGATCCAGTAGCAATGTATTCAGATTCAGCAGTGGAGAGAGATACACAGTTCTGCTTCTTTGAAGACCAACATACGAGTGATCGTCCCAGAAAGTGACATGTGCCTGATGTAGACTTGCGATCAACTTTGTCACCAGCATAATCAGCATCCGAAAATCCAACCAAATCAAACTCTGAGCCCTTTGGATACCATAATCCTAGAGTTGGGGTGTGAGCCAAATATCGAAGAATTCGCTTCACAGCTAAGTGATGCGACTCCTTTGGTGCCGCTTGAAATCGAGCACACATGCAAACACTAAGCACAATATCTGGCCTAGACGCACATAGATAAAGGAAAGAACCAATCATGGAGTGGTATACCTTTTGATCGAACTCTTTACCATTGTCGTCAGGACCTAGATGATGTTTGGCTGGCATTGGTGTTGTGAAGCCTTTGTAGTCTTGCATACCGAACTTCTTCAGGCAATCTTTGAGATACTTCTCTTGAGATATGAAGATGCCATTGCGTTGTTGTCGTATTCGAAGACCAAGGAAGAACTTCAGCTCCCCCATCATGGACATCTGATATTGCTCTTGCATCATATATCCAAATTCCTCACTGTACTTCTGATTGGTGCAGCCGAAGATAATGTCATCCACATATATTTGGCACACAAACAGTTCACCATCATATGTCTTCGTGAAAAGAGTGGGATCCAGGGAACCAGGTATGAAGCCTTTGGTCTTCAGGAAGTATTTGAGTGTGTCATATCAGGCCCTAGGGGCTTGTTTGAGGCCATACAGTGCCTTGTTGAGCTTGTATACCATGTCAGGATGTTTTGGATTTTCAAAGCCAGGCGGTTGTGCAACATACACTTCTTCTTCAATCTTGCCATTGAGAAAGGCACTTTTCACATCCATTTGATATAGAAGTATGTTATGATGATTTGCATAGGCCAACAGTATGCGTATGGCTTCAAGCCTAGCCACAAGGGCAAATGTTTCATCGAAGTCAATCCCTCCACTTGAGTATATCCTTGAGCAATGAGACGAGCTTTGTTTCTGACAACTTGACCATGCTCATCTTGCTTGTTGCGGTATATCCATTTGGTGCCTATTATGTTGTGCTTCTGTGGATCAGGACGCTTGACCAGTTCCCATACATTATTCAGTTCAAACTGTTGAAGCTCTTCTTGCATAGCTTGAATCCATTCAGGTTCCATGAAGGCTTCTTCAACTTTCTTGGGTTCTGATATTGATACGAAGGCGAAGTGCCCACAGAAATTTGTTAGCTGAGTTGCCCTTGAACGAATGAGTGGTCCAGGTGCATTGATGATGTCAATTATTCTGTCAATCTGCACTTCATTGGCAACACGAGGATGTACGGGGCGAAGACTGTCAGGACCCTGACTCAATGCCACATCGATCTAGCATGTAACACCTCATATCACTTTGCGGCCTCACGCACGGTATTCCCACGGGTGTCGCCTTACCTTTGCCCGGGACCGTTTGCGCCTTTTGGCACACATATATGATAGTGTCGCTAGCATCCATATGATAAGGAGCCCGGGCTGACATGGCTAGTCGTAAACCCAAAGTGGCACAAACTTACAGGGACAGGCATCCATGACCCAGCATCGAACGTGTCGGTCATCAGCGAGTGAATCCAGGCTGTAGCACTGGGCTAGCAGGACTCCGGTGAACCGGGCTGTAGCGGGCTAACAGGACTCTGGTATTCATCGCGTGACATTTCCCCGAAGGGACAGACACAGGAACGAAGAAGGACACATGCCGGCCTGCCTAAGTGTTCCGGAGCAGTAGCAACCTACCATGGCTCAGTGGAAACACTAGGAGACATTTCCCGGTAAGAGAGGCTACTAAGAATAAACAACTAGATAGTCAGATCCCACACATACCAAGCATTTCAATAACATGCACACAATATGCTCGATATGTGCAAATACAACATGGCATCACAACATGACTCTATAACTCAAGTATTTAATCAATAGGCTCCGAGGAGCGAGATATTACAAACAGGGGTCTCATGACCCAACATTCAGAGCATACATATCAAAGCACAAGCGGAAGCTATCATGTCTGAGTACAGACATCTATAAATGAAAAAGGCTGAGAAGTCTGACTATCTACCAAATCCTGCCGAGGCACAAGACCGTAGCTGAGGTAACAAGCTAAACGTCGAAGTCCACGTGGAACTACTAGTGAGACCGAAGTCTCTCTGCAAAAACATAAAATAGGCAAACATGAGTACAAATGTACCCAGCAAGACTTACATCAGAACTAACTACATATGCATCATTATCAACAAGGGGATGGTGGGGTTTAACTGCAGCAAGCCAGCTTTGACTCGGTGGCTATCCTAAACTACGACTGCAAGCAACTCTTTTGAGGTGGCGCACACGAGTCCACATATTCACCATATCAATACACCACTATGGATCCGCTCCCGTCTCCCTACGAGAACGCCATCCATAGCACTCACGCTTATCTTGCGTATTTTAGAGTATCCACTTTCACTTGTCTATGAACTGATATAAGCAACCCAGAAGTCCTTCACCGCGGACACGGCTATTCGAATAGATGATATTAACCCTGCAGGGGTGTACTTCTTCATACATGTTTCCACCACTTAGCGTCTGCACACGACATGTGCTCGGCAGACTTCAAGCGAAAACCGACGTGGGTGTAGACCACGACCTACCTAAACACCTAAGTCTCTAGTCCAGGTTTATTGCCTATTCGGGTTCCATCCATGAGGAGATCTGGCCGGAGTTTCGCTCACAGCCCCAAACGATGTGAACAGGGTTCCCGAGACACCAAACGGGCATCCGATACACCGTGCCACGTACCTACCGCATCACAGCCCACCCCTACGGTCAGCGCTTTCCACGGCCTCCAGTAAGCTACAAACACCAGAAACTACTTGCAACTCCTGGACAGAGGAGAAGGGTGAATAAGAAGTCGAGCGGGGTCATATTTCAGGGCCCAATGTATGGTAGTAGCTGAATCATGGATCACAAACACAGAACTCAGTTCCTGAGGACGGCTGCAATGAGACAACCCACCATGTACTCCTACATGGCCTCTCACCGCTACCTTTACCAAATTGTGTTCACACACTTAGCTCACACACAGTAGGACATGTTCACACACCTCTGATTCATCCCCGATGAATCAGACCTGACTCAACTCTAAGCAGTAGCAGGCATGACAAACAAACATGAATGAGTAGGCACAACAGGGCTCAAACAACTCCTACTCATGCTAGTGGGTTTCATCTATTTACTGTGGCAATGACAGGTCATGCAAAGGATAAAGGGGTTCAGCTACCGCAGTAAGTAACAGTTGAATCGTTGTTGTCCTAATGCATTAAAAGAGAGCAGGAGCGAGAGAGTAGGATTGTATCGGAATGAACAAGGGGGTTTTGCTTGCCTGGCACTTCTGAAGATAACATTGAGTCTTCATCAGTGTCAACGATCACATCATCGGTATCACGTCAATCGAGAGGGGACAAATACCGGCAACACAGAAGGGAACACAATCAATGCAATGCACAATATGATGCATGATTATGACATGGCAAAATGAATGTGTTTTGAGCTAATGCAACTAGCAACAGATTAAATGAAGTTGCTTTGAATACAAGATTCAAATTCAAACTCCATATGTGATTATTTAAATGCCCTTTATATGATTTGTGCTAAACAGCATCTATAAGTTGTTCTAACATGCATGAAAATGGTACAGATGGATTCCTTGAATTTTTCTGATAATTTTTCATATATAAATTATTTAATTTGGAGTTACGGTTGAATTACTATGAATTTTTGAAGTTTTGAACATTTTCTGGAATTTCCTGAATATTTAGAATTAAAATAATTCCAGAAAATGATTTAACTGCGTCAGCCTGACGCCAGCATGACGTCAGCGAGTCAACGGCCAGGTCCAGGTCAAACCTGACGTGCGGGGTCCACACGTCAGTGACACAGGAACTAATCCCGCGTTGACTCGGGCTTTGACCCGCTACGGGGCCCGCTGTCAGTGTCTGTTAGTGTGCTAATTGGGGGGATTAGCCGCTAATGGCAACGCCACGTCAGCTCCCGCCGAAGTTTCGCCGGCGACGACCATGGCCGACGACAGAGATGCAACGTGTGCTCACTACGGAGCACCATTCGACGCGTGGTTTGCTCCTACGGTTAGCTGAAGATGCGCCGCATCCAACTGGGCGAGCGGCAGCGGCTGTGGTGGCCGGAGCTCACTGGAAACGAGCTCGCGGCGGCGCCGGAGTTCCGGACCTCAACGAGAATGGAGCTCCGGTGCACGGGGAAACTAGTGGAGGGTCTCAGCAGACTCCTGACGACGCGAGGAGCACAAATATGTGCTCGGCCGTGACAGATGCTGGCTCAAACGACGACGAGCTACGCGGCGGCGGCATGGAGCTCTCGGCCACGACGGGGCTATGGCCTAGAGGTCAAAAGCGACCAGGGAAGAAGGGGGAAACGACTCAGGGGCTCACCGCGAGTCCGTTGGGAGGGTTAGTGGGCTCGAACATGTCTTGTCGGGGGCGAATCGACGACGGCGATCGACGGGGCCGAAGGTTGAAGAAGGCGGCGGTGTGGGCGTTCGGGGGCGTCCGGCAGCGCGTGTGCCCTTGAGGAGGCGTAGACGACGGAGGTGGAGCTCCTGGACAGATGGGAAGGCTAGGCGGTGGCTGTGGCCGCGGCGAACGGTGTCGGTGGCGATGGTGGCGTTCGGCCATGGCTGCGGCAAGCGAGGGGGAGAGCCAGGAAAGAGGGGGGGAGAACAGAGGGGGTCGAGGCGTCTCCAGGCGCGGGGACAGGGAGGAGGTTGAGCCTCCAGCGCGAAGCAGGAGGTGGAGCCTGCGTGCGCGGCGCTTTCTCACGGCGACAGCAGCAGCTTTGGGGCGAGGGGAGGAAGACGACAGGGGGGGAACGCCTGGTGGGCTGGGCCGCACAGGAGCTGGGCCGGCTGGGCTACCAGGTGAGCGCGAGGTAAGGTTTCTCTCCTCTCTGCTTTTCCTATTTTTGTTGTTTTTATTTATTTTGTTCTGTGTTGTTTTAGTTTAGTAAAATACTAAACTATTTTATAAAATCCTGAAAATAGTTATGTGGCTAGAACTAAAATATACCAAACCACATAAAATGTTCCAGCATTATTGGACATATATTATTTATATATCAAATATATATCCAATGCAAATAGTTATTTATTTAATTCAAAGGCCCAAAATAATTAACTCTGAGATACCAAAAATATTGTTTTGAGTTTTACCTCTTTGCAATATTTTCAGAGACTAAGAGGAACATTTTCTTGGACTTCTTTGAGAAGATTTTAATGTTGATCATTTTTAGAAGGTTTCTAAGGCTTTAAAAATCCCTCAATTCAAATTTCATTTGAATTAAAACATGATGCTCACATGAGGTCTAGCCTAGTGCATAACAGGACCAGGGATGTGACAACTCACCCCCACTAAACAAAAATCTCGTCTCGAGATTCAAGCGTAGGGTAAGATGAAGGGGGAACGCGACCTAGCACAATCTTCACGATCCAGGTTGCACTTCATAGGAACGTTGATTTGATCATCATCCTGTCTCGACGTCTTGCTCTGGAAACTCCAACCAACATGACAACGAGAGAAGGAGGGGAACTCTAGAAGGATCAATCTTCTCGAAGGTCGAACAACTCAGGATTAACTCACGGAATGGGACATAGCAACATTTCTCGAGCTGAGGGACGAAGCACACCTCTAGAGGGATTCAACAAGCATGACTTTATCCATGTGTTGATCCTTTGAGATTGCAACTCTACCTAGACCCAATACCTTACTTTTACCAGCGTCAGCAAATGTGATGTGGCTCTTGTCGGATGGACATAGAGTTGAGTCCATAAGAAGGCTTCTTTTGCCAGTCATGTGATTTGTACACCCACTATCAATAATCCATTCTGAAGATTTTGAAGACGCTGGTGTTGTACCTTACAATGCAGTTAGGGGGATAGGCTTCACGAAGAGAATTGTGAAGCAAAAACATTTGACGAACCAGTGGGTTACGAAAACTTAGATCCAGGTAAGGACTAATAGGGAGAGTAGCATGCGATTCAGGAACGAAGTACATAATGATGCCATTCGGGCATTTTATCTTGCGCCCTACAAGATTTTTAAGGTCCCCAGCAATAGCGTCAGAAGATTTTGTTTTTCTGCTGCAGACCTTTCCCTGCAAAAGAGAGTTAAGCTTTCTTAACCACCCACATCTTCAAGGGTGGCTTAGAAGCAATAAGTCTAAGTGCAGCATCTGAGAATTTTGGCTTTGAAGCCTTAGCAAACAGTCTTGCAGGTGGACAATAATACTCATAGGAATAAGCAGAATAATTTTTGGTCATATGAACATGACGGTTCGATGAACCGCTCTCATATTCATATGCCTGAGTATGGTTTCCCTGCAAAACATTTGCGTTAGTGTGACTCAGGTGAGTCCTCTATTTGTATGAAGCCTTTGGTCTGAGGTTTGTCTTCTTCAAGTGAGGTGTCATGAAGACATTCACAAGAAGATTTTCCAGAGACTTTTTCGGAACCCAGATCTTCTTCATAGGAGGTCCATTCCTGCAGTTAGTACCAATGTACCTGGCAAACACTTCACCATTCTGATTCTTAAACAGTTTATAGTTTGCATCAAAGGATTCATCAATGATAATGGGGTTAGCACAAGTGAAGCCAGATAAATTGGATGGATCTGCTGAAAGTTCCTTTGCAGCAACCCATGTGGTTTTGGGGTACTGCTCAGGTTTCCAGTAGGAGCCATCTGCATTTATTTTCCTTACGAACCCAACACCCTCTTTCCTAGGGTTTCGGTTCAGAATCTGCTTCTTGAGGACATCACATAATGTCTGATGTCCTTTAAGACTTTTGTACATCCCGGTTTCAAGCAATGTCTTCAACCTAGCATTCTCATCAGCAATAGTAGTGGTATCCTCAGCAGAGGGGTTAGTTACCACATCAACAGTTGAAGATATTGCAACAGCAGTAGCAGTGGAACATTCAGCAACAGAAGTAGCATTATCATGCTCAATGCATTTAATACATGGTGGTTCAAATCCTTCCTGAGCGGAATTGATCTGTTCGGCACGAAGTGACTCGTTTTCCTTTTGAAGATCTTCATGAGCCGCTCTCAATTTCTCAAGTTCTTGCTTCCTTTGAAGATAATCATAGGAAAGCTTTTCATGAGTTGTTGAGAGAGTATCAAGACGATCTTCAAGTTCCTGATACTTAACGTGAAGATTTTTTATGTCTTCAATTAAGGATTCAGATCGAATCATTTCAGCACCCAACAGATCATCGCTTCTGTCTAACAGTTTTTGAATATGTTCCATAGCTTTCTGTTGTTCAGTTGCAATTTTAGCAAGTGTTTTATAGCTGGGTTTTGAATCACAGTCAGAGTCATTGTCACTAGATGTTTGATAGCGAGTAGTGCATGTGTTTACCTTGGCACCGCGTGCCATGAAGCAGTAGGTAGGAGTGGAGTCATTCTTGTCATTTGCATCGGTGTCGGTGATGAAGTCATTGTCTTCAGTGTTGAAGATGGACTTGGCGACGTATGCTGTAGCCAGACTCGCAATGCCAGAATCAGACTCCTCCTCAGACTCCACCTCTGCCTCCTCAGAAGTGGACTCCTCCTCTGAATCCATTTCCTTGCCAACAAACGCACGTGCCTTGCCAGACGAGCTCTTCTTGTGTGATGAAGACTTTGAGGAAGACTTGGAAGAAGACTTTGAGTATTTCTTCTTCTTTTTATCGTCAGAATCATATTCCTTGCTCTTCTTCTTCCTTCTGTTATCATTGTCCCACTGTGGACACTCAGAGATGAAGTGTCCAGTTTTCTTGCACTTGTGACATGTTTTGTTCTTGTAGTCATGAGCAGAAGCTTCATCATTCCTTGAGCTTGATCGTGAAGATTTTCTGAAGCCTTTCTTCTTGGTGAATTTTTGGAACTTCTTCACTAGCATTGCAAGTTCCCTTCCAATGTCTTCAGGATCATCAGAACTGCTGTCAGATTCTTCTTCAGATGAGGAAACAGCTTTTGCCTTCAAGGCACGAGTTCGCCCATAGTTTGGACCATAGATATCTCTTTTCTCAGAAAGCTAAAACTCATGTGTGTTGAGCCTCTCAAGTATGTCAGACGGATCGAGTGTCTTGAAATTAGGACGTTCTTGAATCATCAGGGCTAGGATGTCAAACGAACTATCAAGTGATCTCAGCAGCGTCTTGATGATTTCATGTTTGGTGATCTCAATGGCGCCGAGGGCTTGAAGCTCATTTGTGATGTCAGTGAGCCGGTCAAATGTGTGCTGGACATTCTCATTGTCATTTCGCTTGAAGCGGTTGAAGAGGTTGCGAAGAACACTGATTCTCTGATCCCTCTGGGTTGAGATGCCTTCATTGACCTTGGAGAGCCAGTCCCAGACCAGCTTGGATGTCTTCAAGGCACTCACACGGCCATACTGTCCTTTTGTCAGATGACCACAGATGATATTTTTGGCAGTAGAGTCCAGTTGAGTGAACTTCTTGACATCAGCAGCAGTGACACCTTCTCCAGCCTTGGGAACGCCGTTCTCGACGACATACCATAGGTCGACGTCAATGGCTTCAAGATGCATGCGCATCTTATTCTTCCAGTAGGGATATTCAGTTCCATCGAAGACGGGGCACGCAGCGGAGACTTTGATTATCCCTGCAGTCGACATAGCTAAAACTCCAGGTGGTTAAACCGAATCACACAGAACAAGGGAGCACCTTGCTCTGATACCAATTGAAAGTGCGTTATATCGACTAGAGGGGGGGTGAATAGGCGATTTTTATGAAAGTCTTCAAAACGTGGGAGTTATGAAGACAAACAGCAAAGATTATGCCTATTACTATGCAGCGGAAGTTAGATTACACTAGGCCAGCCATGGTCAAGTATTCAATAGAGTGAAAGCACAATGACAAACAACTGCAGTGTAATAAGGATCAAGTAGGAACAAGTTATGAAGCCAAACAGATCATACATTCACGTTGTGAAGACAAAAGATAGAGCAAGCATGCAATGGCTTCACAATGAGTAACAGTAAGAAAAAGGAAGTGAAGATGAAACCAGTGACTCGTTGAAGACAATGATGTGTTGGACCAGTTCCAGTTGTTGTGACAACTGTACGTCTGGTTGGAGCGGCTAGGTATTTAAACCTTAGGACACACAGTCCCGGACACCCAGTCCTGAACACGCAGCTCAGGACACCAAGTCCTCACCGTATTCTCCTTGAGCTAAGGTCACATAGTCCTCGCCCAATCACTCTGGTAAGTCTTCAAGGTAGACTCCCAAACCTTCACAGACTTCGTTCACTGGCAATCCACAATGTCTCTTGGATGCTCTGAACGCGACGCCTAACCGTCTGGAGGATTCACAGTCCTCAAGTGTAATAAGTCTTCAGATCACACAGACAAGAAGACTTAAGTGATGCCCAATGTTCTCTGGCTCTGGGTGGTTAGGGCTTTTCTCCTCGCTAGGAATTTTCTCTCAAAGGCTTCGAGGTGGGTTGCTCTCAAACGACAAAAGCCGTGCACTGAAATCTGAGCAGCCAACCGTTTATGGTTGTAGGGGGTGGGCTATTTATAGCCACTTGGCAACCCGACCTGATTTGTCCGAAATGACCCTGGGTCACTAAGGAACTGACACGTGTCTCAACGGTCAGATTTCAAACTCTCATGGCAACTTTACTTGGGCTACAAGCAAAGCTGACTTGTCCGGCTCTGGACAAGATTCGCTCTCATTGTCTTCACTCGAAGACATAGGTTTTTGATTTAGGCATCACTTCAGTCATTCTGACTGGTTCTCCTGGACCCCACTTAACAGTACGATGGTTCCTATGACTCAACACAAAAGAAAAAGAACTACGAAAGATCTAAGTCTTCGAGCTCCATAGGCTTCATAACGTGTCTTCTTTTGTCATAGTCTTCAATGTGAATATCTTCATATACCACCTTTGTCTTCAATGTCTTCATACATTTTTAGGGGTCATCTCTGGTAGTAAAACCGAATCAATGAGGGACTTCTACCTGTGTTATTCTGCAATTCTCACAAACACATTAGTCCCTCAACTAGGTTTGTCGTCAATACTCCAAAACCAACTAGGGGTGGCACTAGATGCACTTACAGGAACATGTATAAGTCATGAAGAAAGCAATAGCAACATACTAAACGATCGGGTGCTAAGCTAATGGAATGGGTCATGTCAATCAGATCATTCAGCTAATGATGTGATCCCGTTAATCAAATAACAACTCTTTGTTCATGGTTAGGAAACATAACCATCTTTGATTAATGAGCTACTCAAGTAGAGGCATACTAGTGACACTCTGTTTGTTTATGTATTCACACATGTATTATGTTTCCGGTTAATACAATTCTAGCATGAATAATAAACATTTATCATGATATAAGGAAATAAATAATAACTTTATTATTGCCTCTAGGGCATATTTCCTTCAGTCTCCCACTTGCACTAGAGTCAATAATCTAGATTACATAGTAATGATTCTAACACCCATGGAGCTTTGGTGCTGATCATGTTTTGCTCGTGGAAGAGGCTTAGTCAACGGGTCTGCAACATTCAGATCCGTATGTATCTTGCAAATCTCTATGTCTCCCACCTGGACTAGATCCCGCATGGAATTGGAGCGTCTCTTGATGTGCTTGGTTCTCTTGTGAAATCTGGATTCCTTTGCCAAGGCAATTGCACCAGTATTGTCACAAAAGATTTTCATTGGACCCGATGCACTAGGTATGACACCTAGATCGGATATAACTCCTTCATCCAGACTCCTTCATTTGCTGCTTCCGAAGCAGCTATGTACTCCGCTTCACATGTAGATCCCGCTACGACGCTTTGATTAGAACTGCACCAACTGACAGCTCCACCGTGTAATGTAAACACGTATCCGTTTTGCGATTTAGAATCGTCCGGATCAGTGTCAAAGCTTGCATCAACGTAACCTTTTATGCTGAGCTCTTTGTCACCTCGATATATGAGAAACATATCCTTAGTCCTTTTCAGGTATTTCAGGATGTTCTTGACCGCTGTCCAGTGATCCACTCCTGGATTACTTTGGTACCTCCCTGCTAGACTTATAGCAAGGCACACATCAGGTCTGGTACACAGCATTGCATACATGATAGAGCCTATGGCTGAAGCATAGGGAACATCTTTCATTTTCTCTCTATCTTCTGTAGTGGTCGGGCATTGAGTCTTACTCAATTTCACACCTTGTAACACAGGAAAGAACCCTTTCTTTGCTTGATCCATTTTGAACTTCTTCAAAACTTTGTCAAGGTATGTGCTTTGTGAAAGTCCAATTAAGCGTCTTGATCTATCTCTATAGATCTTAATCCTAATATGTAAGCAGCTTCACCGAGGTCTTTCATTGAAAAACTCTTATTCAAGTATCCCTTTATGCTATCCAGAAATTCTATATCATTTCCATTTAGTAATATGTCATCCACATATAATATCAGAAATGCTACAGAGCTCCCACTCACTTTCTTGTAAATACAGGCTTCTCCAAAAGTCTGTATAAAACCAAATGCTTTGATCACACTATCAAAGCGTTTATTCCAACTCCGAGAGGCTTGCACCAGTCCATAAATGGATCGCTAGAGCTTGTACACTTTGTTAGCTCCCTTTGGATCGACAAAACCTTCTGGTTGCATCATATACAACCCTTCTTCCGGAAATCCATTCAGGAACGCAGTTTTGACATCCATCTGCCAAATTTCATAATCATAAAATGCGGCAATTGCTAACATGATTCAGACAGACTTAAGCATCACTACGGGTGAGAAGGTCTCATCGTAGTCAACCCCTTGAACTTGCCGAAAACCTTTTGCGATAAGTCGAGCTTTATAGACAGTAATATTACCGTCAGTGTCAGTCTTCTTCTTGAAGATCCATTTATTCTCAATTGCTTGTCGACCATCGGGCAAGTCAACCAAAGTCCATACTTTGTTCTCATACATGGATCCCATCTCAGATTTCATGGCTTCAAGCCATTTTGCGGATTCTGGGCTCACTATCGCTTCTTCATAGTTCGTAGGTTCATCATGATCTAGTATCATGACTTCCAGAACAGGATTACCGTACCACTCTGGCGCGGATCTCACTCTGGTTGATCTACGAGGTTCAGTAGTATCTTGTTCTGAAGTTTCATGATCATCATCATTAGCTTCCTCACTAACTGGTGTAGGTGTCATTGAAACAGTTTTCTGTGATGCACTACTTTCCAATAAGGGAGCAGGTACAGTTACCTCGTCAAGTTCTACTTTCCTCCCACTCACTTCTTTCGAGAGAAACTCCTTCTCCAGAAAGTTTCCGAACTTAGCAACAAAAGTCTTGCCTTCGGATCTGTGATAGAAGGTGTATCCAATAGTCTCCTTTGGATATCCTATGAAGAGACATTTCTCCGATTTGGGTTCGAGCTTATCAGGTTGAAGCTTTTTCACATAAGCATCGCAGCCCCAAACTTTCAGAAACGACAACTTTGGTTTCTTGCCAAACCACAGTTCATAAGGCGTCGTCTCAACGGATTTTGATGGTGCCCTATTTAACGTGAATGTGGCCGTCTCTAGAGCGTGTCCCCAAAACAATAGCGGTAAATCAGTAAGAGACATCATAGATCGCACCATATCTAGTAAAGTACGATTACGACGTTCGGACACACCATTACGCTGTGGTGTTCCGGGTGGCGTGAGTTGCGAAACTATTCCACAATTTTTCAAATGTACACCAAACTTGTAACTCAAATATTCTTGTCCACGATCAGATCGTAGAAACTTATTTTCTTGTTACGATGATTTTCAACTTCACTCTGAAATTCTTTGAACTTTTCAAACGTTTCAGACTTATGTTTCATTAAGTAGATATACCCATATCTGCTTAAGTCATCTGTGAAGGTGAGAAAATAACGATATCCGCCACGAGCCTCAATATTCATCGGACCACATACATCTGTATGATTTCCAACAAATCTGTTGCTCTCTCCATAGTACCGGAGAACGGTGTTTTAGTCATCTTGCCCATGAGGCACGGTTCGCAAGTACCAAGTGATTCATAATCAAGTGGTTCCAAAAGTCCATCAGTATGGAGTTTCTTCATGCGCTTTACACCAATATGACCTAAACGGCAGTGCCACAAATAAGTTGCACTATCATTATCAACTCTGCATCTTTTGGCTTCAACACTATGAATATGTGTGTCACTACTATCGAGATTCAATAAAAATAGACCACTCTTCAAGGGTGCATGAGCATAAAAGATATTACTCATATAAATAGAACAACCATTATTCTCAGATTTAAATGAATAACTGTCTCGCATCAAACAAGATCCAGATATAATGTTCATGCTTAACGCTGGCACCAAATAACAATTATTTAGGTCTAATATTAATCCCGAAGGTAGATGTAGAGGTAGCGTGCTGACTGCGATCACATCGACTTTGGAACCGTTTCCCACGCGCATCATCACCTCGTCCTTAGCCAATCTTCGCTTAATCCGTAGTCCCTGTTTCGAGTTGCAAATATTAGCAACAGAACCAGTATCAAATACCCAGGTGCTACTGCGAGCATTAGTAAGGTACACATCAATAACATGTATATCACATATACCTTTGTTCACCTTGCCATCCTTCTTATCCGCCAAATACTTGGGGCAGTTCTGCTTCCAGTGACCAGTCTGCTTGCAGTAGAAGCACTCAGTTTCAGGCTTAGGTCCAGGTTTGGGTTTCTTCTCTTGAGTAGCAACTTGCTTGCTGTTCTTTTTGAAGTTCCCCTTCTTCTTCCCTTTGCCCTTTTTCTTGAAACTAGTGGTCTTGTTGACCATCAACACTTGATGCTCCTTCTTGATTTCTACCTCCGCATCTTTTAGAATTGTGAAGAGCTCGGGAATAGTCTTATTCATCCCTTGGATATTATAGTTCATCACGAAGCTCTTGTAGCTTGGTGGCAGTGATTGGAGAATTCTGTCGATGACGCAATCATCTGGAAGATTAACTCCCAATTGAATCAAGTGATTATTGTACCCAGACATTTTGAGTATATGCTCACTGACAAAACTGTTCTCCTCCATCTTGCAGCTATAGAACTTATTGGAGACTTCATATCTCTCAATCTGGGCATTTGCTTGAAATATTAACTTCAACTCCTGGAACATCTCATATGCTCCATGACGTTCAAAACGTCGTTCAAGTCCCGATTCTAAGCCGTAAAGCATGGCACACTGAACTATCGAGTAGTCATCAGCTTTGCTCTGCCAGACGTTCATAACATCTGGTGTTGCTCCTGCAGTAGGCCTGGCACCCAGCGGTGCTTCCAGGACGTAATTCTTCTGTGCAACAATGAGGATAATCCTCAAGTTACGGACCCAGTCCGTGTAATTCCTACCATCATCTTTCAACTTTGCTTTCTCAAGGAACGTATTAAAATTCAACGGAACAATAGCACAAGCCATCTATCTACAATCAAGCATAAACAAGCAAGATACTATTAGGTACTAAGTTTCATGATAAATTTAGGTTCAATTAATTCACTTAAAGAACTCCCACTTAGATGGACATCCCTCTAATCCTCTAAGTGATTACGTGATCCAAATCAACTAAACCATGTCCGATCATCACGTGAGATGGAGTAGTTTCATTGGTGAACATCACTATGTTGATCATATCTACTATATGATTCACGCTCGACCTTTCGGTCTTCGTGTTCCGAGGCCATATCTGTATATGCTTGGCTCGTCAAGTATAACCTGAGTATTCCCGTGTGCAACTGTTTTGCACCCATTGTATTTGAACGTAGAGCCTATCACACCCGATCATCGCGTGGTGTCTCAGAATGAAGAACTTTCGCAACGGTGCATACTCAGGGAGAACACTTCTTGATAATTAGTGAGAGATCATCTTATAATGCTACCGTCAATCAAAGCAAGATAAGATGAATAAAAGATAAACATCACATGCAATCAATATAAGTGATATGATATGGACATCATCATCTTGTGCTTGTGATCTCCATCTTCGAAGCACCGTCGTGATCACCATCGTCACCGGCGCGACACCTTGATCTCCATCGTAGCATCGTTGTCGTCTCGCCAATCTTATGCTTCCACGACTATCGCTACCGCTTAGTGATAAAGTAAAGCATTACAGCGCGATTGCATTGCATACAATAAAGCGACAACCATATGGCTCCTGCTAGTTGCCGATAACTCAGTTACAAAACATGATCATCTCATACAATAAAATTTAGCATCATGTCTTGACCATATCACATCACAACATGCCCTGCAAAAACAAGTTAGACGTCCTCTACTTTGTTGTTGCAAGTTTTACGTGGCTGCTATGGGCTTAAGCAAGAACAAATCTTACCTACGCATCAAAACCACAACGATAGTTTGTCAAGTTGGTGTTGTTTTAACCTTCGCAAGGACCGGGCGTAGCCACACTCGGTTCAACTAAAGTTGGAGAAACTGTCACCCGCAAGCCACCTATGTGCAAAGCACGTCGGGAGAACTGGTCTCGCGTAAGCGTACGCATAGTGTCGGTCCGGGCCGCTTTGTCCAACAATACCGCCGAACCAAAGTATGACATGCTGGTAAGCAGTATGACATATATCGCCCACAACTCACTTGTGTTCTACTCGTGCAAATAACATCAACATGTAAAACCTAGGCTCGGATGCCACTGAAGGTTTCATAGTAATTTCAAAAAAATTCCTACACACACGCAAGATCATGGTGATGCATAGCAACGAGAGGGGAGAGTGTGATCTACGTACCCTTGTAGATCGACAACGGAAGCGTTTGGTTGATGTAGTCGTACGTCTCCACGGCCCGACCGATCAAGCACCGAAACTACGGCACCTCCGAGTTCTAGCACACGTTCAGCTCGATGACGATCCCCGGGCTCCGATCCAGCAAAGCGTCGGGGAGGAGTTCCGTCAGCATGACAGCGTGGTGACGATCTTGATGTTCTACCATCACAGGGCTTCGCCTAAGCACCGCTATAATTTGACCGAGGTGGAATATGGTGGAGGGGGGAACCGCACACGGCTAAGGAATGATCACGAAGATCAACTTGTGTCTCTAGGGGTGCCCCCTGCCCCCGTATATAAAGGAGCAAGGGGAGGAGGCCGGCCGGCCCCTATAGGCGCGCCAGGAGGAGTCCTCCTCCTAGTAGGAGTAGGACTCCTACTAGGAGGGGGAAAGAAGTGGGGAGGGAGAGGGAAAGGGGGGCGCCGCCCCCCTCTCCTAGTCCAATTCGGACCAGGGGGGGAGGAGGCGCGCGGCCCACCTCTGGCAGCCCCTCTCTCTCTCTCCACTAAGGCCCATATGGCCCATTACTTCTCCCGGGGGGTTCCGGTAACCCTCCGGCTCTCCGGTTTTCTCCGAAATCACCCGGAACACTTCCAGTGTCCGAATATAGCCGTCCAATATATCAATCTTTATGTCTCGACCATTTCGAGACTCCTCGTCATGTCCGTGATCACATCCGGGACTCCGAACTAACTTCGGTACATCAAAACTCATAAACTCATAATATAACTATCATCGAAACCTTAAGCGTGCGGACCCTACGGGTTCGAGAACAATGTAGACATGACGGAGACACGTCTCCAGTCAATAACCAATAGCGGAACCTGGATGCTCATATTGGCTCCTACATATTCTACGAAGATCTTTATCGGTCAGACCGCATAACAACATACATTGTTCCTTTTGTCATCAGTATGTTACTTGCCCGAGATTCGATCGTCGGTATCTCAATACCTAGTTCAATCTCGTTACCGGAAAGTCTCTTTACTCGTTCCGTAATACATCATCTCGCAACTAACTCATTAGTTGCAATGCTTGCAAGGCTTATGTGATGTGCATTACCGAGAGGGCCCAGAGATACCTCTCCGACAATCGGAGTGACAAATCCTAATCTCGAAATACGCTAACCCAACATGTACCTTTGGAGACACCTGTACAACACCTTTATAATCACCAATTTACGTTGTGACGTTTGGTAGCACACAAAGTGTTCCTCCAGCAAACGGGAGTTGCATAATCTCATAGTCATAGGAACATCTATAAGTCATGAAGAAAGCAATAGCAACATACTAAACAATCGGGTGCTAAGCTAATGGAATGGGTCATGTCAATCAGATCATTCACCTAATGATGTGATCCCGTTAATCAAATAACAACTCTTTGTTCATGGTTAGGAAACATAACCATCTTTGATTAACGAGCTAGCCAAGTAGAGGCATACTAGTGACACTCTGTTTGTCTATGTATTCACACATGTATTATGTTTCCGGTTAATACAATTCTAGCATGAATAATAAACATTTATCATGATATAAGGAAATAAATAATAACTTTATTATTGCCTCTAGGGCATATTTCCTTCAGCTAAGTCAGAGGCAGAGGAGGAGGAGCCCACCGACGAGCTGGACAACTACAATATGGTGCCTGCCGATGCTGCACCTTCAGTGACGCTCACCTTGAACGGCCTCTGCCGCTCCAGATGACCGCTCTTGAAGCAGTGGTTCTCCTTGTAGATCTCCTAATTCCTCACCTCTGTGGCGGTGTGTGCTGCGGCCACAGTGGCGGTAAGGCTCTTTGCATGCTCGATGAGGCGCTCCTCCTCCTCCCGCAGGAACTCGATGTAGCACGCAAGGTCGCTAACGCACATGCAGTCCTCCACCTCTGCCTCCCGCCTTCGGCTGACGGTGGTAGAGTGGGTGATGACCTCGATAGTCGATAGTGGGCTAGCGGCCACGATCACCACCTCCCGCCTTCGTGCCGCGGTGGCGGAGCGGGTGATGAGCACAGTGGTCCGTAGTGGGGTGGCGGCCACTTCGCGCCTTCGGGGCATGGCAGCGGAGCGGGCGATGGCCCTGGCTTTTGATGATGGTGTGGCGGCCACGGTGGCAGCCAGTGGGGTGGCGGCAATGGCGGCCGGCAACAGCTGCCGTTGGGCAGCAGCGGCAGAGCGTGTGGTGGGTGTTCCACGCACACCCAATAGGGATGCCACGCGCACTACACTACGCTAGGGACTGCGCCGCCGCCGCGGTGTAGCCTACCAACTGGAGTTGTCCTCTGATGATGGTGGAGTGGTTGTGCGACAATGACAGACCCGTGCCATTGGCGATTGTGGGAGAAGCAGACGAGATAAGCTACAGGGAGGAAGGGGAAAATACGACGCAGGACTCGTCGGCCGTGAGGGTTTATATAGAAGGCCGGTAAGCATTGGGATTTTGTGGGATTTCACGAAGTCGGGTAGGAAGCATGCATGGGAACCTGTGCAGTTGCACGGGAATGGGCTCACCATTGTTTGGACAAAAGAACGCCCCCGCGTGCTGCTCAAGCTTGCGCTAGAAGCCATCTGCGACAGCGGGGTGACAAGACGTGTGAGAGGAGGAAGAAAGGACACGTACACATACGGTTAATAAAAAAACATTTGCAATTTAATTACGTACTACCCCGTCCTGGTTTATAAGTAGGATTTAATTAATAAAATACAAATGCATGTCATGAAAGATTATATCGTTGGATTCGTATTTGAACATAGTTTCCAGTTATATAATTTTAATAACATGATTAACATTTTGTTGGTTAAATTGAAGGTCAAAATATGGCACAAAATATAAAGTGGACTAATAGACCAAGACGGAGGTAGTAAAACATGGCCGCTCTCTATGCAGCCACGCAACTGCCGGACGGCTTGTAGATGACCATTCCTTGCGTGTTCAACTACTCTATGCATGTCGTTCTTCGTGGTTGAGGAGTCCGTGGCACGCTTTGCTCGCATCCTGCTGCACGCGCTCTGCTCTAACGTCCGTTCGGGCGCTCTGCCCTCGACCCTTCATGCGCACTGCCAGTCGTTGGGGCTGGCACACGATCATGTATGTTCGTGTGCATGCAGTTGCGTCAAGCATGATGCCATGATGCAGTTACCCGCTGCAAAAACTACCATACAAATGCGCTGAGAATCCAGGCCGCCCGGCCCCAATTTATTCCTACGGCCATTTACCATCATCTCTTGTGCCAGACGACACAATAAGTACAATCACGACGACACATACATAGAGGACTTCCAATGGCGCCCCCCGTGGCTTCAACGGTGCTTCCAGCGGCTGACGACGACAACGGTGGATAGTTCACCAAGCATCACATAGTGGAGACCCATGTGAGGGGGAAGGCCCTCTCAGTGGTGTACACGAACGAGCCAGTCTTTGTGGAGAGCTCCACCCAAACTATGGAGCAGTTTCTTGCTGATGACAAGTACCAATTGGTTGGCTTCGACCTCGAGTACACCATCGGTCGTGTCGGGCACGATCAGAAGGTTGTCGTTGCCCAGTTGTGCGTGTGACATGACGTCCTCGTATATCACTACCACCTGGCCACAAGGCCTTTTGAGCGTTTCTCCAGGTTTATCAACAACTTGACTACAATTTCGCTATGAGCATGTTTATCATTTGTGAGTAGTTACCTTTGTTCTTGAGGTCACGGGAGAAATGATGTTGCTAGTAATCATGTGAATTTGATATTGTGTTCGATACTTCGATAGTATGTATGTTGTGATTCGCTTAGTGGTGTCATGTGAATGTCGACTACATGACACTTTACCATATTTGGGCCTAAGGGAATGCATTGAGGAGTAGCAATTAGATGATGGGTTGCGAGAGTGACAGAAACTTAAACCCTAGTTTATGCGCTATTCCGTAAGGGACCGATTGGATCCAAAATTTTAATGCTATGGTTAGAATTTATTCTTAATACTTTTCTCGTAGTTGCGGTTGCTTGCAGGGGGGTTAATCATAAGTAGGAGTTTTCTTCAAGTAAGAACAACACCTAAGCACTGGTCCACCCACATCTCAAATTATCAAAGTAGAGAACACGAATTAAACCAACATGATGAAAGTGACGAGATGAAATTCCTGTGTACCCTCAAGAACACTTTGCTTATCATAGGAGACCGTTTTGGTCTGTCCTTTGCCTCAAAAGGATTGCGCTACCTTGATGCACTTTTGTTACTAATATCGTTAGTTGCCCGTTACAAATTATCTTGCTATCAAACTACTTTGCTACTTACAATTTCAGCACTTGTAGACAGTACGTTACTGAAAACTACTTGTCATTTCCTTCTGCTCCTCATTGGGTTCGACACTCTTACTTATCGAAAAGAGCTACAATTGATCCCGTATACTTGTGGGTCATCAACGTGTGTGTGAATGATCTGTATAGTCACTTATGTAATTGGATGTTTATTTCTATTTTATATATACATATATATATATATGTTATTCTTCTCTAGATAGAGCAAATCATGCGACTTATTAGCAGAAATTGTCCGTGTTATTATTGGTCTTGGCACACATTTCTGATTACGGACTTGTTTGCCGTGTATCACACACATCTTGTTCAGTTGAACTGTTTCTGTTGTGTTGGCTCATGGCAAACAGTTCATCTGAGTGAACTGTATGCCCTCCACCACACACACCTTCATCTGGTTGACCATTTCTGTTGTGTTGCCCAATCACACACAGTTCATCCTAGTGAACTTTATGTCGTATATCACACACACCCTC
Organism: Triticum aestivum; assembly: GCF_018294505.1. Classification (NCBI taxonomy): domain Eukaryota; kingdom Viridiplantae; phylum Streptophyta; class Magnoliopsida; order Poales; family Poaceae; genus Triticum; species Triticum aestivum. The sequence goes on from NC_057809.1 coordinate 311,586,323, forward strand.
ATCTGGCTGCCCGTTTCTATTGTTCCGCCTCATCACAAACATTTCTTTTGGATTAACCATTTGCCACACATCGCACACGCAATTCTAAGCTGAACCGTGTTTGATATCACCGCCATCGCAAACGGTTTGCATCTTTGTCGACAGTTTTATTATAGCACCATTTGTGATTAATGCATCGCACAAAGTTTCATTGAAGGGTCTCTGATTGGACTCTCGCCTTTGGACCATCCCGCAGTAGTGCATCATCATATTCCCATATGTATCTAGTTCGGTTCTTTTGCCCATTTTGTGCCATGTCATTTATCTAGCCGTCTCTTCGACCATGAAAAGACATTGAAGTCTTGGTACGATTGGCATATACCAAAGAATATTAATGGGGATTTTGGTCTGCGTCTTCTCACCCATACCGTTGCCTACCACAACATACCTGGAAGACTTGCAACTGGTACAATAGTTCAGGTCCACATACTCAAGCCTAAATAAGGCACATCCTTTCTCATAAGCATCTATTTTCTCATAGGGCATCTTAAGTGCATGGTGGATTTTGTCTGACTGGTACAGGTTTGCCGTCATTACATGGCCTTTGGGTAAAAGCGTCCAAATATTGTCATCATCACATTGTAGCATTCTCTTTCCATGTTGAATTGAGCCTTCAGAGCCATTACTTGTGAGATGGCATCCAACTGACAAAGCTCAGTGTGCTCGTGGAGAGGACGTTTTGAAGACTCCAACATTTCATTGAAGGCCTTTGAAGATTCCTCCATCTCATCGTCCGAATCCCGAGCATCCACGACAAAAAAAGACACATCCGTGACATTTTGGGCCGAAAGATTTTTTTCTGTCATACTTATGACACTTCTATGACGATAATTTTGACAAAACCCAGTATCATCATAGATGTAGTGGAGTCCTACTTCTATGACAAAAAATCATGACAAAAAATGGGCTTTTCGTCCTGGGCAGGCCGGAGACGCAGCTGCATGACATTCTTTGGGCCATCCATGATGGAAAAAACCATGGTAGAAGCGAGGGCGCGAAAAATATCGGGGAGTTCCCAGTTACGGTGGGTGGTCGGGGGTCGAGCGATGCGCATTTCTCTCGTGCACGTATGCGCATGGGTGCGAGGCGTTGGGCTCTAACTGAACCCGGGCGATTGCACTGCAGGCTACGCATTACACCGAACCCGAGCGATCGATCGATCCCTTGCTATTAACTGAACCCGAGTGATTCCTTCGCTACTGCTGCCAACTGAAGTCGATCGATGTTGCCTTTTGATGAACAGTGAATGTTGTTGGGGGGTTTGGATGAACAGTTCCCGGTGGGGGTTGGATGAACAGGAACCTGTGGTAGTAGAGGCCATTGCCGCTGGATGAACAATACCTCAATCGATCGAGTCGGTGGATGAACAGGACCCCGTGGAGGGCTGGATGAACAGGACCCCGTGGAGGGATGGTTGAACAGGACCCCGTGGAGGGCTGGTTGAACAGTAGCCGGTGGAGAGCTGGATGAATAGTAGCCCGTGGAGGGGTGGTTGAACAAGACCCCATGGAGAGGGCTGGTTGAACAGTAGCCGGTGGAGGCTGGATGAACAGGAGCCCGTGGATGAACAGTCGCAGGTGGAGGCTGGAGGAGATCGACGGTGGATGAATAGTAGCCCATGGAGGCTAGAGGAGGTCGACGGTGGAGATGAACAGTATCCCGTGGAGTCTAGTTTTGTGGTAAGCCACACCCCTCCCGCTGAACAGGACCCTCGTTTCGACCGTAGCGCTCCAATACAAGTCCGTTTCCTTTGTTTTGCTGTACGCCACACCCCTCCCGATCAACAGGACCCTGTTTCGACTATAGGAGGTCCAACAGAAGTCCGTTGCCTCCATTTTGCGGTACGCCAGACCCCTCCCAACGAAAAGGATCTCGTTTCCTCCATGGTCGGTCAAACACAAGGCCATTTCCTCCGTTCTGCGAAACGTCAGGCCTCGTTTCCATCGCCTGTTTCGTCCAAGCCGGTTGGCTCCCAATGAACAGCACGCATTCCGTTGCCTCCCGATGAACACGACGCCTTCTATTGCCTCCGCATGAACACGACGACGACACACTTTCTCCATTCCGACCCAGCCACAGCCATGTACACGAGCCCTGGCCGTAAGTATACGCGAGTAGGTATTCGAGACCCCGCCCGTATGTACGTACGTGGCCATATTTACTTTCTTGCACCGTGGCCGCTGTACGTACGTACACATGCTACGTGAGCGCCTCTACTACCACACATGCATGTCTCTACTACCACACGTGCGCGCCTCTACATCGACCAGTATGTATGTACACGTTCGCGACCAGAATGACAACGTTATGTACGCTTCGACCGGGTGGCTCCCGACTGTCAGGCACATCCTTGCGTGCGAAGATGTAGATGGTGGGTCCCAGCAGTCAGGGGGAGAAAACATTATTTTTCAGGGTAAAAAGGATGCAGTTGCATGCATGCATCCATGGGTGTGGTGCGTCCCCACTGTTAGCCTCTCATGTATAGTCATCTTCCGATAACTCTCGGTTGTTGACCATGTTGACCACATTGTGCCGAGCGCACCAAGGCCGGTGGACGACGGTGAGGCCCCAGAATGGAGCGACCCGGAGATGGGGAAGATGTAGTTGTGGAGTCGCAGATGGAGAGGAGTGGGAAACTTGACTGGTTCGGGTGCGCGCCAGCACTCCCGCGGTGCCGCCCAAGGTAGACATGAGCAAGAACAGAGGTTGAAGAAGGATCATGGCTATTGGATTAACATCGAACGGTCCAGCTGCTAGAATCATTTGTTGATTAAGTTGACAAAGCCCTGCGTACACGTCCACTTAGTAGGCCCACAAGTCAGCCACCAAATCTGACGGGTCCCAGCTGGCAACGGGAGGAATAATTTTTTTCACATAACAAGGAGGCACTTCATTCCATGCGAAGATACAGCCAGTGGGTCCCAGCTGTCAGGAGGAGGAACCATTTTTTCAGCTTAATAAGGAGGAACTTTCCTTTCGTGCGACCATGGAACTCGTGGGTTCCAGCCGTCAGGCTCTCCACGTACAGTCCTCCTCCGATGACTCTCATTTGTTACCATGTTGCGCTAAGAGTAGTGAGGCGGTGGACGACGGCGAGGTCCCGGACGGGAACGACCTAAAGGTGGGAAGACACGGCATTGTAGTTGCAGATTGAGACGAGGAGAAGGGTTATAACTGGTTCTGGTGCGACGTGGGGCTGTAGTCGGTGGAGAATAACAGGAGGTGTGGAGGGGTGGAGGGATAGCCTCTACGGTGGTGGGGTAGCGCTTCGCAGCGATGCGTGCTAAGCAGAGCCGCTAGCCGCCGGAGGCCGGACGAGGCAGTCCCGGCGACGCTGGAGAAAGAAGACGAGAGATTGAAGGTGCATGTCGGCCGTTGGATATAAATCCAATGGATGTGGATGTCATAATCATTTGTTGACTAAGTTGACAACGCCCTGCGTAGGCTTCCACCTATTGGCCCACATGTTAGCCTGCAAAATTGTGGCATATATTTAACCCATGTTTTGTCCATTTGCTGGGCTGGGTGAACAAATAGTTTTGCATCAATGCGGCCCATTTATATTTTCTAAGAAATCCCAGCCCATTTGCACTTTCTTGAAATACACGAATTAGCTGGGCTCGTTGTATATATAATGTTAGGTTAGAAGGAGCAATTAATATCAAAAATATACTGGATCGACACATTATATATATATAATTACCAAATTAGCGAGTTATTTCTCAAAATAAAAATGAGTGCCTTATTATTACATTGGTCCTTAAAATCTTCGCAAGCTTTTGGACGCAGTCACCAGGATTTTCCTTCCCAAATTTTGTTAAACATTTACTTTTATAAGTTAATAACACGTGGGATGTTTTTATAATGTATATATAAGTCTCTATAAAATATACAATAATAGTAATAATATAAATATATGTAATGTGGTTAGAAGGGAAAATATAAATTGGAGACAACATTATTATTCTTATATATAGATAAATAGAACAGAGATCAGCGTTTTATTAAGAAAAATACATTATGCTGCCGATCTTTAAGAAAAGCCCATAGGCCGGTATGGACCTCAAAAAATAAGTTGAAACCACTTTCTCCATATGTCGTGGGCTACACATGTTAAAAAAACAAAACCTAGGCCTAGCTGATGCTTGTTCACCCTTTGGAAAAAAATGATACCAGCTAGATGCCCGAGCGAACTGGATTAAAGAGGGGGTCGGCGGCGACTAAAGAAGCACATCAGGAGTGATCTTTTTTCTTTAGTGGATGCCTCTCAATGGCGTTCTTTTACTTGCGTCAGCACCATACAACTTGTATTTTTAGCCTCCCACTTCGTGGTGGACCAGCAGCCCATTTGCTGGGCGGGCCAACCTACAGAAACCAGCACTCAATTTTTCATCAAGCCCCCAAAACAACATAGTACTATGTTTGTTTTGAGGCCGAAAACATTACGGAAGGGGTTGAGCGGGGGAGGGGGGAAGACAGAGCAAAAATATTAAAAAGAGATGATGCGTCGTTGCTACCCTACCAAAGCAGGTGCATTTCTTCTCGGGAAGAAGGTGTGCCGTTGACACCCACACGTCGCAAATCCCAGAGTAGGCATACTAACTAGTTCACACAAAAGTACAACAGAAAAGGTAAACATTCGTATCAAACTTAGGTTCACAGGACACATTCATATTCATAGCCAACATTCACAATCAACAACTCAAAAGATTCATATATACACAAGTTCAACATGTCTATGCATCCAAATGATTGATAGATCACACGACAATATTCATAGATAACTCATAAAAAGATTCAGATATACACATGTTTAGTATGTTTGTGCATCCAAATGATTGAGATCACAACCAATATCATACATGTACAGACTGGTAAATGTTGTTCAGTCGGAGGTACTTCTTGCTAAAATTAATGCTTGTACGAGTAAACTTTTGAGTACATAAGAGGCAGCAGAAACAATGTGAACTTTGCTTGTAGGTTTATCCTCAAATAGCAGCCTCATGCCAAGGGAGGTTTGAGCAACTTCGCCACTACTTTCATCCAACTACTTTACTGGCTCATCTTGGTCCTGTACCTCGCCAAAATTCTACATTGGAGACAAGAAAGGAGGTGGTTGAGAAAATGAACCACCCAAAAATTTTGTGCAGTTCAACTAAAATGGAGCATCCCTGGCATGCAGACTGATTAAGTGCCAGATGAATATACGCGTCAACCAACTTGTCTGGAATCTTTAGACTCCGTGCCATACAGTTCGCTACCATATGTGCCGATAACCAAAAGGCACAAGTTGGGACCAAAGACTTGACTGCGTTTTTCTGGGCTATGCGTCAAGCAATATTTTTGGCATCCACTCTCCTAATACTAGGGAGTTTGACAACTGGTTGACGCCGGTTGATACTCGAATGAATATATGCACTTTTTCTTGTCAACATCGATGCTTGTCTGAGTGAACTTTGGAGTATGTAGCAGCACCATAAGTACCTGTCCATCTGATATTTTTGTGCAGTTCTACTGAAATCACCCAATGTAATGATTTGACTGCGATTTTAGGCTCCAAGTTACTCCTTTATGAAAGTGGCAAACAGTAGCACAATACCAAATTACCAATACATATGACAAGCACAATAATCAGGATAAAACCAGTACAAACCTGTGTGAGGTAGCATATCAATTACTATTTCATTTGACTGGAAGCCAAGATAAGCCAAGCGACTGATAGCAAAGGAAGAATGCAAGACCAGATTAGCGACTGACATGAAAGGAAGGAAGCTGTCGAGGCAATGAAGCACCGAAAGTTTTTGTGTAGTTCCACCAAAATCGAGCATCCCTGTTGGCACATATATTGAGAGAGTGAGATTACTGTAATTGTGGGACTAGTTGATGAAACATACACTAACAAATAGAAGCACCCTCATTATCTTAACGGGTAAAGTTAGCAACATAGTAGTCTTTCTTAAAGATAGGTATATGTTTATTTAATCAGTGCCAATTAGCTCAACACTCAAAGCATTGCCATGTATCATAGGTTGCAAAACTTTAACGTGCAAAGATAATGGAGTTTCTCATGACAGTAGCACAATAGAAATAGAGATGACAGCAAACTAATATGGATGAAGGCCTTAGGCTGGTACAAACCCGAGGAAAAAAGCTTATTCATGTAGTTCCATAAGAGATGATAAAGCACTCACTAGAATCACTCAATAGTGTATATTTTTTGCACTTCAAATGTATGGTTGAAATCACTCTTGAATACCAGTGCTGACATTAGATCGAAAGATTATCAAGAACTTCCAGCAGAGTTAAAGCACCGGCTGGGATACAGTTCATTGTATTGTCTTGTGTAGTTCAACTAAAATGTATGATTGGCACAACATGATCCCTGTTTGCACAAGTAGGAACAAGGTGAAACCTTCATTAGCTTGGTGAGAAAGGATAGAAAGACATTAGCATATTACTCTAACAGTAGCATCAAATTCATGATGGACAATACGCAAAACATTGCCTCATTAAACCAATGGCAATAAATTGACATGCAAAACAATAACACTATTATGTCATGACACTAATAATATTCCCTCCCCGCTCCACCACATGATTCACCTCCATAGACAAACATACACACGTACATGATTAAGCATAAGGTGCTACTAAAGATTTATTTAACTCCGACAGGAAAATTAGGCAGCAAGAAATTAGTGCTACTTAAGTACTCCTAATTAATTAAGTGACCTTGCAGGAGAGACATCAGAAGTGGAAGGGCTCCCTGGAGGATCATCTCACATATAAGGTAGACGTTGCTGGAGCCCTTGAATGGCCTCGACTGAGGCCTCTGGCTTCACCAAGATCACCTTGGCACTGTTTATTCTTCTTCTTCTTCTTCTTCCTCTTCATGCTCTGTTTCTCTTTATCCTCACCAGTTGGTGAAACCAAGTACATGATTGGCCTTCTATTTCTGAATTGGTTTTGTCAGTGAGGGAGTACAAGTGTACTAGTAAACAATAGCATTATTTTCTCATGGGAGTCACCAAATAGAGATGAACACATGCATTAAATATCATTCTTACCTAAAGGAAGGTTATGGCGCCAATATGGATGATGAGGATTGGAACACGTATCTCCCTTTGTGTAGTTCCACTGAAATGAATCAACTGTTCCATTCTGACATTCTAGTTAAGCAGCACAAAAGTCACTTCTTTTAAGAAGTGTTTTGTGCAGTGCACCAAAAGGTCACAACAACAACCTGGTGAAATGGATATCCCTATTTGCACAAAAAGCTACAATGGAAACAGTCAGAGTCTCAAACAATTACAGGCAAAAACATTTGGCTAAACTTGTCATGGCTTATAACAGTGGCATGGCTTCATTTTACCAGGGGAATTAGATTAAGAACAGCTAAATATTTGGTATAAGGGCATGTAACAGTGGATGCACCAGTAGTCCAGCACCATGTACCTAAACAAGGGCATAAAGTGGTGATTCGGAGTTTCTTGCCCCGAGAAACACATCCAAGAAACATATCTGGGTTGGTCCCATTTTTTTTCACTCTAGCCACCTACTCCTATATGTGGATAGAAAATCTAGTCCTAGTCATACCATTGTGTACAACGTTACCCCGATATTTCCCTTTTCGACCAAGAGACCGGTTGGATGACCAGTCTGTACTACTTTCACCCCCATTCCTTCCTGTTTGTACCAAGTCCGATGTGCATACTAAATTCCCCCACCCCCACTTTATTTCTTGTTTGAACCAAGTACAAGATTCGACTCCTTGAAGTGGCTTTACCTCTAACAATAGAAAAAAATAGGTGACGCTGGACCATCCGATCGAGAGGGGCTGAGAGGCAGAAAATGATGCACATGCAGCAACGTAGCGAGCTGGGGAAGTAGAACTAAGGCGGTTTCGAAGGAAAATATACTTGAAGGTCGTCTGGATGTGGATAGGTGGGCGGTGGGAGGCCGGATCCGCCCACACTAGGGTAACGATGAAGGGATCGGAGGACCTCCCATGCCAGCGCTCAACCAAAGATAATGGTGCGGCCGGCAGTGGGTCTCCTCCCTCGCTGTCAACGATGCCCTAAACACTGCCCCTCCTCCCCTTCACCGGCGGAGGGGGATACGTCTGGATCTGTAACCAGCGGTGAGGATAGAAAGACAGTGTTTTTTGAAGGGACATAGACAATGTTACCACCGCTATCTTGTTTAGACCTGGAGAGGATGAGAGTGTGTGAATAGAGCAACCCTAGCAAGCAAGCGCGGAGGTTCCGGCCTATATATACGTAAGGGGGTAGTTTTCCCTTTTCACTCCATCAAAACAATTGTTTATAATTGTGTACGTGCCAGTTCGCCATTTTTTTAGTTGTTGATTGTTTTTTGAGATAGCTACCCGCTTATTCCAAGTGGTGTTACGGTGTGCCAGGTCGCACTTTGTATCGTTCATGTCTGGTACAAGACCCTCCATTAAATGAACAACCACCCCTCATAAAAATTGTGAACAAGCCCATAGTTAAAATTATCAAAAATGTGGGCTGCCCCAACATGCATTATTATTATTTATATTTTCTACTCCCTTTGTTCCTGAATATAAGTCTTTTTAGACATTTCAAATGGACTACAACATACGGATGTACGTAGACATATTTTAAAGTATAGATTCGTTCATTTTGCTCCGTATGTAGTCACTTGTTAGAATCTCTAAAAAGACTTATATTTGGGAACGGATGGAGAATGTGGGTGTATCCTCAAAACAAAATGTGAGAGCAAAATATATATTCGGACCCTTTGTAATTGGTGCTAAATTTTGACCAAATATTTAACTGACAAAATGTTAGTGCATGTTTACAAAAACTGTATCGTTTGATTCGTATTTGAACATAGTTTTCAATTATGTAATTTTTTGTGACATGCATCAACATTTGGTTAATTAAATTTATAGTCAAAATTAGGCAAGGTGCATTAAATCAACACATGCAAGTATCAAAAGGGGAGTCACGACATGCATGCATGCGTTGTAATTAATGCATCGGTAAACGCAAATTATTGAAATATATCGAGTGCAGTGCTTTGATGTGTCGCGTCAACTTGTACAAGACCGAGAAGTTTGATTACTACCACGCCATCTTGCGTTAGCCGCACCTGCATTTGGATGCATGATAGGTGGGCCACCCACCTGTTGGGCCCACCTCTCATAGATACAAAGGCAGGAGCAGTAAGTCAATGAAGCTGCGTCCCTCCCTCGCCCATGAGCGTGGTGGCTGGCAGGACTAGGAGAAGCTTTCGTTCGCTCCACGCTCTCCCTCCCGCACTTGGTGGACATGCAACAGTTCAATTGGTGTCAAATGGCCAGAAGCATACTGTAGTACTCCTCCACTACGGTAGTACTCCATCATTGTTCGACTTCCCGAAGAGGCGACGAGCCAAGAGCAACCCAGATGCTCGTGTGGCAGTTTCATGTGTAGAGTAGTCTAGGATAGCGTGTACCATGCCTGCAAGCTTAAAATCGTTGGGGTCGGCTCCATGCTTTTTTTGATTAAAATAATCTTCTGGTTGTACATGTCATCCTGGTGATTCTAGTTTGCACGCTCATCTGGTCAAGACAGGAATATATATTTTAATTTGTGGTGGGGTAAATGTTAGAGGCTGCAGCAAATAGAGTATGGTACGCTGCGGGTCTTTCAGCCAAGTTTAGAGGCAACCATGTGGGGCCAGTGCTATGATGTGTTGCGTCAACTCGTACAATGAGGAGAAGCTAAATTTTACTACTACACGCCTTCTCCCTCGCCCATGCGCGCGGTGGCTATTCCTCCCGCACGCGGTGGACGGACATGCCGCAGTGGATTCGATACTGTAGAAGTAGTAGTAACATCATTGTTCGTCTTCTCGAAGAGGCAAAGAGCCAAGCGCAACCCGAATGTGGCAGTTGCAAACACTCGCATGGCAGTCTTCGTGTAGGGGTGGGGCGTGGTGCAGAGCCTTGGAGCATGCATATAGCCATGCTCTTGCATGAGACAAAATTGCTATTGAGCCCACTATTGTAGTACTAGTACTTGCTAGCATAGCCCTGTAAACCGGAAAGGAGTATTTGCCTTTCTAGAGATTTCAACAAGTGACTAGACTACACCGCGTGTAGTACTGGCTCAAATCCCAAATCTCATCAACCAAGGCATTTTGTGATTGGAGAATGTATCTCATACATTTAGCATAAGTGGTAAAGTGGCCTCGAAGTTGGACTGGACGAAGCAACCATCATTTCACTGGAACGCTCGTTGAAGCCCTTTCTCCCCTTTCTTGAAGAAAACCTCACTCCAGGCTACTCACTTCTGCCATTTTTCTTCTGTACCGATGAACAAAAGGTGGGCAAATCAGTGATGCTGCTATATTTTCATTCTAAGAATCTTCTTTTTGTGAAGCTACGACCGATTCTCACAGCGTATTCTTTTCCCGTTTTCATTGCGATTACGGTTTCCTTTCGATTGTTTTTTGTTTGTCGGTTCATTGATGGACCCTGGAGCAATAGGAAAAGAGTTGCCGGCGGACAACCCACTAGAGACAGCGATCTCTAGGAAGCGAGCACCGACCAATGAGTTGACCATGTTGGCGGGCCAACCCATGGAGACGAAGAACTCCAAGAAACAAGCACTAGCCAAAGAGTTGACGACGTTGGCGGACGAACTCCTCAAAGAAAGTTGGAAGAACACCAAGGGCCACACTGTGCCTATCCCAGAAACTCTAATGGCCACCTATGCAAGGCTCAAGGATGAGTTTGAGGAGATAGTCGTCATTGAGAAGCAGTATTCCCCCGGCAAGGTGATGGCCCCCATCGAGGATGAGGAGATGGCCCCCGGAGGGATGGGATCCCCCGGTGAGCTGCACAAGGTAAAAAATAATGGCTTACCATAGTTGTGGTTTTTGATTATTTGCAATGTGCTTGCTAATATGTTAGGGTTGTGCAGGTGCTGGTGGACATCCTTGATGAATCAGATGTTGCGGCCCGTCCTATGGATAATGCCCCAAAGATCATTTTCGATGTCGCGGTCCGTCCTCTTGACATCACCCCGGAGATCGATTCCGACGCCGGTGTCCATCCTATGGACATCTCCCCAGAGATTGATTCCAATGTCGCGGTCAGTCTTGTGGACATCGCCCCAGAGATCAATTCCCATGCCGCTGTCCATGCTGTGGTCACTGCCCGAGAGATCGATGACAAGAAATAGTTGGTCGCGCTAATCCTTCAGGGTAGTTTGCATTACCCTGTGTTTAATTACCAGAACGATGCATGTTATCAAACCATCTTAGGGCTAGTGCACTGTCTTGTGTGGGCGGTACTTGCCACTTTTGTTTGATAGTGAATCATGCGAACCCTCTCCGAGTTATGGAAACATATGTATCCTCACCAGCTTTTGATGTAATATATCGCATGCTTAGATGTAAGTTTGAACTGTTTATCATATCAGCATGGCTTGTTTGATGATTCTTTGTGTTAGTAGGCTAGCTACTATGCCAGCTATAGTACTTGCAAAACACTCACTGAAGAGAACCTTTGGGGCTGATAAACTCGTGGTACGCTTGTACTTATCCGTCGTCGATCAGCCAATAGTCCAAGCTCCTAAAATTGTAGGCTTAGCGATTGATCAGACAATAGTTGACACGGATACATTCAGGCCTCATTTGGTTCATAGGGTAGGAAAATCGTTCCAAAAGTACAGAGACATACAACACAAAATCACAGCAGTACAGAGACGTACTCCCTCTATTCCAAAATAGATGACTCAACTTCGTACTACTAACTTTGAAACGGAGGGAGACAAATCCTAGGCGGGCTAGTTTGGTCTAGTGGGTTTCAGCGATATGACATGGTACAATGTCGTCTATTCTACGCGTGTGGTAGCAGTATTGCGGGTACAGTAAGTTTTCTTGAAGAAGTGGAATTCAATGAAGTCATGATGGTTCATTCATCCGACCAACTTACAACGGGAAAGGTTGGGACTGCGCTACGACCGGTGTGGACCAAGATAATTTTGTGCATGGCAGGTGGACCAGGATGGTCGACGCCGCACATGTCGGCGAATGGAAAGTATTCTTTTCCGATATAGAGGACGAGCAACGAGTATTCATTGTTTATTTTTGATGAAAGCTATTGTCTCCACTGTTACGAAGGAGGAGTGTGAAACACGGCTGCCCAGTGAACTTGGCATGTGCACCACTCCCTCCTTCCTCATGTAATACTACCATGGTGTTGACTATAAGGTTGGCTACAAAGGTTACAACTTTTTCTCACTTTCTCTCAATCTATTTCCTCTCAAATGTTTTTTACCTTTCTTGTTTTAGACACAATTGGTTTTTATGCCTCTTTTTTTAGAATTAGTTTTTTTATACCTAGGAGCGCGTGTAGAGACAGGCTCCTATAGAGCCCACTCCTTGACTTTTTCAATGCCTCTCTCTCCTCCACATAAGCGGGCTTATAGGCCAGTATTTTACTGGTACTACGGACTTGCTATGAATGTGGGCAGCTGGCGTCTGAGGGGAGAGAGCTTGGAAGTGGTCCGGACTCCCGCATGGGCCACCTCACATTATCACCATATATTTCTTGGAGTCTGTGCGCGGTGGGCAGGCGATCTCTTCTCCCTCCCCCGTCTCTCTCTTCTCAGCCGACGCCCGCCAAGCGATTAGACTTCAGCTATCGACGGTTTATTCCATTGCAGTCCCACATGTCAGTGAAATTGCAAGACAACGTGTGTCCCTTCTAGTGAGCGGCGTGCGAGCCGGACTGTCAGGGGTGTGACGTGTACGAGACATAAGTGTGCCGCCTTTTCTTTCAAACTTGCGAAGCGAAACATTTTCATGTGATTGATCGATAGAAATCCAGAACAAAATGACGAGGGCGGTGTTTTCCCACGCGTTAGGCGGGCTCATTTGAGGAGTGCGAAACAAAATGTCCACTTGCTCCATTTTTATGTAAGCAAGAATTTACACTCTTACATGGGAGGAGTGCGAAACATGACGGATCTGATTTCGATTGAGGGATAACTGTTCCCTGCCAAATAATGGAGCACTATTAATCTCCAGTGCTAGCCCACAAATTTACACCGGCATCTGTCCAAGGACAGTGATAGATGCCATCCAATGCTGCCCGCATAACTTTTGACAACTATATGAACTAACCAGACGAAATTCATGCAAACAAAGCAAATTTCAAATTAACCGGATGAAAATCATTACATGTCGAAAACATTTCCTACAAACTAGATGAAATTCATTACATATTTTGCACAAACTGTACTAAAACCTACTGTAAACCTAATCTAAACGATCGCCGGTGCCCGACCACCATGTCCGGCCATGAACCCGAGAAAGCTGGCCATTGCCTTTGCCTCCTCCTCACCCGCCTCGATAACCTCCTCATCCGGAGCACAAGGTTCTGAAGATTTCCGCCTCCACGTCACCGTCAAGCGGCTAATCGGCCGCTGATGTTTGTCCCACCAAGCTTGGCATCGACTGAGTGGAGGAGCGGTGGCCTTCCTGGCACCAGAGCAGCGGCGACCTACCGTGTACTACTCTTCCTCGGTGCCGGCTGCACTCGCGCACGTGCAACGGCTTCATGGTAGTGGCGGCGGAGGGCGGCCGGGGGGGGAGCCGGCGATCTCCTTCGTCTGCTCCTGCGATAGTACATCCAAGAGAGCTTTGGAGCACACTCGGAGCGCACCAGGAGCAGAGCCACCGATGTCCTTCGTCTGCTCCTGCGACAGTACATCCAAGAGAGCTTTGGAGCGCCAGGAGGCCATGGGTGGAGTGGTGCCAACAGAAGGAAGGGACCGGAGGAGAATGAGTGTGGGTCTTTGGCTATGGCTGGGAGCTGGGGCTCAAGTTAATATAGAGGGCGAATGGTAATGAGTCGCGGCAGGCGGATGGACGGCTGGCGCCCGAGTAGGTTCGTCGGGCGTGAATGCAGACGCTGCTTCAGTGACTTAACTACAGGTGCGTTGGGTCACTGACATGTTGGCCCAATGGGCATCTGGCCCGCATGTCAGTGACACACCAACTACACCTGCAGTTAAGTCCGGTGAATGCGGCATTGACGTTATGGAGAGACGGTGACCGTTTCAGGCGGGAAGCGCACGCTAGCGATGGAAGGGTTTTCGGTAGGCCAGGGCGGTCAGACGCTGGCGTGGTGGTAAAATGTGAACTCATGGATGACGAGCCTTTGAAGTGTATGCGGCATGTATTGACAACCAGGCGTCCATGCAACCGGTCTTATTGCCAGCTATCGTTTGACGACTCCATTAGGCACCACACAACCATGCATAACTTACAAATAATGGACGAATCGATCAGACACACACTCGTGTGCAGTGGCACTATGACCGGTCGCTCACAATAGTACATACTCCATTCCATAGTACCCTATCTAGCTAGGTTGTTTTATATATTGTCATTGTGATGGACGATATACATGAGCAAGGCATCGAGTCTCGAGTATGACTGTTGGTATTGAGCCAGGTGAATACATGCTCGACGTTCGCGAAGGCCTCCATCAAACATCTAAGCAGTAATGTCAAGAACCGCCGGGGCACGCAGGTGACGGGCTCGCCATTTGCTTTGCACCATGAGCAGGACTTTGATTGAGAGGGTGACGTGCATGCATTAGCATGGTTTGACAGCATGAGCGTGAGTGTCTGCAGGCGTACATGCTACTTGCATCTATGGACGGTGTGCGCTAATGTGTGCATCACGTATAATATAATGATCAAAGTGAGCTATCCACACAAGTCTGATGACCGCCAATGCATTTTACTCGGTAATAAATGACCCGGATTGAAGGGGAATCCATATTTCCTTCGTCTTCTGTCCTTGAGCTCTAGACAAAGCAATGCACTATACGGTTGTCCGGCCACTCCACCCCAGAGCTCTCACCAAGCGTCGTTCATGCCACCGCGCCGCACACTAACCGGTAAGGAAGTGATGTTATCCCGCTGCGCCGACTTCCTCACCGCCAACGACTGCACACAAAATGGTAGTGAAGCAATGGCATACCGCCGTGCCGAGTTCATCGCCACTCGCGACCTCACACCTACGTGGGCGGGATTTGAAGCTGCCAAGGCCGAATGGGCAGTAGATCAAGAGGCGGCCAAAGCCGCACAGAGGGAGCGGAGAAGTCAGAAGGCATTCAAGAAAAGAGAGGCCCGCCACCGGAAGAAATGAGAGGATGCACGCGCTGCTGCGGAGAGGTCGGCGGAGATCCAAGCACGGTGGGTGTCGCCGACAAAGCCGGGAAGGAGAACACCGGCGTCTGGCTAGCATGCGAGAAGTAGTAGTACTAGTAGTTAGTGTGTGTGTCTGTGTCTGAGTACAAGCATGTACTAGTACTACTATTTACTACTATAGTTTTTAGAGCAAATTACCGATACATTAGCCTAGACTCAATGGAAAAATTCCTATCCTATGCATCAAATGGCATCTCTTTCTCTATAGGAATCGAGATGCATGTCATCTCACTTCCTATGATTTTCATATTCCTATAAATTTTCTATCCTATGAACGAAAGGAAGCCTCTGCTGGATTAACTACTGTAGCTAGCAGTACTGCTGGTACAGTAGTTTTCTTCATGAAGCGGAATTCAACGAAGTCATGATGGTTCCTTCTCCGAGCAACTTCAAAGTGGGAAAGGTTGGGCCTGTGATTTGATGGCCCATTAGTCATTATTACTGCGGTGCGACAACCAGGGTGACTCGCCCTTGGAGTTCTACGTGCATGGAAAGTGGACCAGGATGGTCGGCGTCCCACATGTTGGCGAACAGAAGTATTCCTTCCGATATCGAGTGTAACACCCAAAATGCGGCTATATCTCCCACGTGTCGAGGCACGACTTAGAGGCATAACCGCATGGAGGTTTAGTCGCAAGTGGGGTAATCTTCACACAATCCCATGTACTGAATAAGAAAGGGATAAAGAGTTGGCTTACAATCGCCACTTCACACAAATACAAGTTAAACATACATCAACCAGAGTACAATCAAGGTTCGACTATGGATCAAAAATAAAAGAAGACAACCCCAAATGCTAGATCCCTGATCGTCCCAACTGGGCTCCACAACTGATCAACCGGAAAAGACACAAAACAACGATCAAGATCTTCATCAAGCTCCCACTTGAGCTTTGTTGCATCACCTTCACTGGTATCATCGGCACCTACAACTGTTTTCCATGAGACACGAGGACTTAGCAATCTCACACCCGCGAGATCAAGATTATTTAAGCTAATGGGTAGGATAGGGTAATGAGGTGGAGCTACAGCAAGCACTAAGCAAATATGGTGGCTAACATACGCAAATAAGAGCGGGAAGAGAAGCAACGCAATGGTCGAGAAGCTAGAAGTGATCAAGAACTGATCATGAAACTACTTACGTTCAAGCATAACACAAGACCGTGTTCACTTCCCGGACTCCGCCGGAAAGACACCATCACGGCTACACATGTGGTTGATGCATTTTAATTAAATTAAATGTCAAGTTCTCTACAACCGTATATCAACAATAAATAATAACTTTATTATTGCCTCTAGGGCATATTTCCTTCAGTCTCCCACTTGCACTAGAGTCAATAATCTAGTTCACATCGCCATGTGATTTAACATCAATAGTTAACATCACCATGTGGTTAACACCCATAGTTCACATCGTCATGTGACCAACACTCAAAGGGTTTACTAGAGTCAATAATCTAGTTCACATCGCTATGTGATTAATACCCAAAGAGTACTAAGGTGTGATCATGTTTTGCTTGTGAGGGAAGTTTAGTCAACGGGTCTGCTACATTCAGATCCGTATTTATTTTGCAAATTTCTATGTCAACAATGCTCTGCACGGAGCTACTCTAGCTAATTGCTCCCACTTTCAATATGTATCCAGATTGAGACTTTGAGTCATCTGGATCAGTGTCAAAACTTGCATCGATGTAACCCTTTACGACGAACCTTTTGTCACCTCCATAATCGAGAAACATATCCTTATTCCACTAAGGATAATTTTGACCAATGTCCAGTGATCTACTCCTAAATCACTATTGTACTCCCTTGCCAAAAGCATTGTAGGGTATACAATAGATCTGGTACACAACATGGCATATTTTATAGAACCTATGGCCAAGGCATAGGGAATGACTTTCATTCTCTTTCTATCTCTGCCGTGGTTGGGCATTGAGTCTTACTAAGTTTCACACCTTGTAACACAGGCAAGAACTCTTTCTTTGACTGTTCCATTTTGAACTACTTCGAAATCTTGTCAAGGTATGTACTCATTGAAAAATTTATCAAGCGTCTTGATCTATCTCTATAGATCTTGATGCTCAATATGTAAGCAGCTTCACCAAGGTCTTTATTTGAAAAACTCCTTTTCAAACACTCCTTTATGCTTTGCAGAATAATCCTACATTATCTCCGATCAACAATATGTCATTCACATATACTTATCAGAAATGTTGTAGTGCTCCCACTCACTTTCTTGTAAATACAGGCTTCACCACAAGTCTGTATAGAACTATATGCTTTGATCAACTTATCAAAGCGTATATTCCAACTCCGAGATGCTTGCACCAGTCCATAGATGGATCGCTGGAGCTTGCATATTTTGTTAGTACCTTTAGGATTGACAAAACCTTCTAGTTGCATCATATACAACTCTTCTTTAATAAATCCATTAAGGAATGCAATTTTATTTATCCATTTGTCAGATTTCATAAAATGCGGCAATTGCTAACATGATTCGGACAGACTTAAGCATAGATACGAGTGAGAAACTCTCATCGTAGTCAACACCTTGAACTTGTAGAAAACCTTTTTGCGACAATTCTAGCTTTGTAGATAGTAACACTACTATCAGCGTCCGTCTTCCTCTTGTAGATCCATTTAATCTCAATGGCTCGCGATCAACAGGGAAGTCAATCAAAGTCCATACTTTGTTCTCATACATGGATCTCATCTCAGATTTCATGGCTTCTAGCCATTTTGCGGAATCTGGGTTCATCATCGCTTCCTCATAGTTCGTTGGTTAGTCATGGTAAAGTAACATGAACTCCAGAATAGGATTACCGTACCACTCTGGTGCGGATCTCACTCTGGTTTACCTACAAGGTTTGGTAGTAACTTGATCTGAAGTTACATGATCATCATCATTACCTTCCTCACTAATTGGTGTAGTAGTCACAGGAATAGATTTCTATGATGAACTACTTTCCAATAAGGGAGTAGGTACAGTTACCTCATCAAGTTCTACTTTCCTCCCATTCACTTCTTTCGAGAGAAACTCCTTTTCTAGAAAGGATCCATTCTTAGCAATGAAAGTCTTGCCTTCGGATCTGTGATAGAAGGTGTACCCAACAGTTTCATTTGGGTATCCTATGAAGACACATTTCTCCAATTTGGGTTCGAGCTTATCAGGTTGAAGCTTTTTCACATAAGCATCACAGCCCCAAACTTTCAGAAACGACAACTTTGGTTTCTTGCCAAACCACAGTTCATAAGGCGTCGTCTCAATGGATTTCGATGGTGCCCTATTTAACGTGAATGTAGCCGTCTCTAATGCATAACCTCAAAACTATAGTGTTTAATTGATAAGAAACATCATATATTGCACTATATCCAATAATAGTACGGTTATGACATTCGGACACACCATTATGTTGTGGTGTTCCAGGTGGCATGATTTTGTGAAACTATTCCACATTGTTTTAATTGAAGACCAAACTCGTAACTCAAATATTTGTCTCTACGATCAGATCGTAGAAACTTCTATTTTTGTTACGATGATTCTCAACTTCACTCTGAAATTCTTTGAACTTTTCAAATATTTCAGACTTGTGTTTCATCAAGTAGATATACTCATATCTGCTCAAATCATCTGTGAAGATCAGAAAATAATGATACCTGTCGCGAGCCTTAGTATTCATCGGACCACATACATCAGTATGTATGATTTCCAACAAATCTGTTGCTCGCTCCATTGTTCCAGAGAACGGAGTCTTAGTCATCTTGCCTATGAGGCATGGTTCGCAAGCATCAACTGATTCATAATCAAGTGATTCCAAAAGCCCATCAGCATGGATTTTCTTCATGCGCTTTACACCAATATGACCTAAACGGCAGTGCCACAAATAAGTTGCACTATCATTATTAACTTTGCATCTTTTGGCTTCAATATTATGAATATGTGTATCACTACGATCGAGATCCAATGAACCATTTTCATTGGGTGTGTAACCATGTAAGGTTTTATTCATGTAAAGAGAACAACAATTTATTCTCTTACTTGAAAGAATAACTGTATTGCAATAAACATGATCAAATCATATTCATGCTCGACGCAAACACCAAATAACACTTATTTAGGTTCAACACTAATCCCGAAAGTATAGGGAGTGTGCGATGATGATCATATCAATCTTGGAACCATTTCCAACACACATTGTCACTTCACCTTTAACTAGTCTCTGTTCATTCTACAACTCCCGTTTCGAGTTACTACTCTTAGCAACTGAACCAGTATCAAATACCGAGGGGTTGCTACGAACACTAGTAAAATACACATCAATAATCTATATATCAAATATACCTTTGTTCACTTTGCCATCCTTCTTATCCGCCAAATACTTGGGGCAGTTCCGCTTCCAGTGACCAGTCCCTTTGCAGTAGAAGCACTTAGTCTCAGGCTTAGGACCAGACTTGGGCTTCTTCACTTGAGCAGCAACTTGCTTGCTGTTATTCTTGAAGTTCCCTTCCTTTCCCTTTGCCCTTTTCTTGAAACTAGTGCTCTTGTTAATCATCAACACTTGATGCTCTTTCTTGATTTCTACCTTCATCGATTTCATCATCATGAAAAGCTCGGGAATCGTTTTCATCATCCCTTGCAAACTATAGTTCATCACGAAGTTTTACTAACTTGGTGATGGTGACTAGAGAATTCTGTCAATCACTATTTTATCTGGAAGATTAACTCCCACTTGATTCAAGTGATTGTAGTACCCAGACAATCTGAACACATGCTCACTGCTTGAGCTATTCTCCGACATCTTTTAGCTATAGAACTTGTTGGAGACTTCATATCTCTCAACTCGGGTATTTGCTTAACTTCAACTCCTGGAACATCCATATGATCCATGACGTTCATAATGTCTGCATCTGCTCCTGCAATAGGTCTGTCACCTAGCGGTGCATCAGGGACATAATTCTTCTGTGCAGCAATGAGGAAAATCCTCAGATCACGGATCCAATCCGTATCATTGCTACTAACATCTTTCAACTTAGTTTTCTCTAGGAACATATCAAAAATAAAACAGGGGAGCCAAACGCGAGCTATTGATCTACAACATAGATATGCTAATACTACCAGGACTAAGTTCATGATAAATTTAAGTTCAATTAATCATATTATTTAAGAACTCCCACTTAGATAGACATCCCTCTAATCTTCTAAGTGATCACATGATCCAAATCAACTAAACCATAACCTATCATCACGTGAAATGGAGTAGTTTTCAATGGTGAACATCACTATGTTGATCATATCTACTATATGATTCACGCTCGACCTTTCGGTCTCAGTGTTCCGAGGCCATATCTGCATATGCTAGACTCGTCAAGTTTACCCTGAGTATTCTGCGTGTGCAAAACTGGCTTGCACCCGTTGTAGATGGACGTAGAGCTTATCACACCCGATCATCGCGTGGTGTCTGGGCACGACGAACTTTGGCAACGGTGCATACTCAGGGAGAACACTTTTATCTTGAAATTAAATGAGAGATCATCTTATAATGATACTGTCAATCAAAGCAAGATAAGATGCATAAAAGATAAACATCACATGCAATCAATATAAGTGATATGATATGGCCATCATCATCTTGTTCTTGTGATCTTCATCTCCAAAGCACCGTCATGATCACCATCGTCACCGGCGCGACACCTTGATCACCATCGTAGCATCGCTGTCGTCTCACCAATCTTATGCTTCCACGACTATCGCTACCGCTTAGTGATAAAGGAAATCATTACAGCGCAATTGCATTGCATACAATAAAGCGACAACCATATGGCTCCTGACAGTTGCCGATAACTCGGTAACAAAACATGATCATCTCATACAATAAAATTTAGCATCATGTCTTGACCATATCACATCACAACATGCCCTGCAAAAACAAGTTAGATGCCATCTACTTTGTTGTTGCAAGTTTTACGTGGCTGCTACGGGCTTAGCAAGAACCATTCATACCTACGCATCAAAACCACAACGATAGTTTGTCAAGTTGGTGCTATTTTAACCTTCGCAAGGACCGAGCGTAGCCACACTTGGTACAACTAAAGTTGGAGAAACTGACACCCGCGAGCCACCTGTGTGCAAAGCACGTCAGTAGAACCAGTCTCGCGTAAGCGTACGCGTAATGTCAGTCCGGGCCGCTTCATCCAACAATACCGCCGAACCAAGTATGACATGCTGGTAAGCAGTATGACTTATATCGCCCACAACTCACTTGTGTTCTACTCGTGCACAACATGAACGCATAAAACCTAGGCTCGGATGCCACTGTTGGGGAACGTAGTAATTTCAAAATTTTCCTACGCACACGCAAGATCATGGTGATGCATAGCAACAAGAGGGGAGAGTGTTGTCCATGTACCCTCATAGACCGAAAGTGGAAGCGTTAGCACAACGCGGTTGATGTAGTCGTACGTCTTCACGATCCGACCGATACAAGTACCAAACGCACGGCACCTCCGAGTTCAGCACACGTTCAGCTCGATGACGTCCGTGAACTTCAATCCAGCAGAGCTTCACGGGAGAGTTCCGTCAGCATGATGGCGTGGTGACGGTGATGATGTTGCTACCGCAGGGCTTCGCCTAAGCACCGCTACGATATGACCGAGGTGGAATAAGGTGGAGGGGGGCACCGCACACGGCCGAGAGAGATCAACTGATCAACTTGTGTGTCTAGAGGTGCCCCCTTGCCCCTGTATATAAAGGAGCAAGGGGGGAGGCGGCCGGCCTAGGAGGAGGGCGCGCCAAGGGGGGAGTCCTACTCCCACCGGGAGTAGGACTCCTCCTTTCCTTGTTGGAGTACGAGTGAAGGAAAGAGGAGGAGATGGAGAAGGAAAAGGGGGCTGCACCCCTTGTCCAATTCGGACCAGAAGGGGGGGCGCAGGCTTCCTTCCTTTTAGCCTATCTCCTCTATTCCCATATGGCCCAATAAGGCCCATATACTCCCCGGCGAATTCCCATATACTCCCCGGCAAATTCACTACACAGCAAGCCTTTGCTGTCTGCCGCTGTAGGCTCTTTGACGTCTGCCGCGGACGGCAAAGCCTTTGCCGTCAGCCACTGTAGGCAAACTGACCAAATTGGTCAGCCTCCCAGGAATTGCCTGCCACGTGGCCTCTTTGCCGTCCGCTACTGATGGCAAAGAGCCCTTTGCCGTCGATGGCAGACGGCAAAGAGCCTGCATATTGTCTCTTTTTTTCTTCTTTTTTTAATTCAACAATTTTCACAGCAAATATATATGACATATATAGATATATTTCACAGGGCTATTTAACAGCAATCATATCACATATCCAGCACATAAGTTTCATCCATTCATACATAAGCAAGTTCCATCAAGTTCCATCCATACACATTGTTCCATCCATATACATATTACAATGCAAAGTTTCATCAACATAGCAAGTTCCATCATAGCAAGCTAGATACAATGCAAAGTTTCAACAAAGAAAAAGCAAGCACTCCATCGTAGCAAGCTAGCTTCCATGAAGTGAATGAAATATGCAAAATGGCAAATAAGAAAGTTAGAAATAGGTGACTAGAAGAAGAAGACTAGAACAAGAAGTATATGTCATTTATGAGCTAACTTAGGTGAAATGGATCATATATGAGCTAACTAAGTTGAAATGGGTCGTTTATGA
Organism: Triticum aestivum; assembly: GCF_018294505.1. NCBI lineage: Eukaryota > Viridiplantae > Streptophyta > Magnoliopsida > Poales > Poaceae > Triticum > Triticum aestivum. The sequence continues at coordinate 311,609,307 of NC_057809.1, forward strand.
GCTAACTTAGTTAAAATGGATCATTTATGAGCTAACTTAGTTGAAATGGGTCGTTTATGAGCTAACTAAGGTGAAGGGCATCGTTTTTGAGCTAACTAAGGTGAAATGGATCGTTTATGAGCTAACTAAGGTGAAATGGATCATTTTTTAGCTAACTTAGGTGAAATGGATCATTTATGAGCTAACTTAGGTGAAATGGTTCATTTATGAGCTAACTTAGGTGAAATGGATCATTTATGAGCTAACTTAGTTGAAATGGGTCGTTTATGAGCTAACTAAGGTGAAATGGATCGTTTTTGAGCTAACTAAGGTGAAATGGATCGTCTTTGAGCTAACTTAGGTGAAATGGATCATTTATGAGCTAACTTAGTTGAAATGGGTCGTTTATGAGCTAACTAAGGTGAAATGGATCGTTTTTGAGCTAACTAAGGTGAAATGCATTGTTTTTTAGCTAAGTTAGGTGAAATGGATCATTTAAGAGCTAATTTAGGTGAAATGGATCGTTTTAGCTAAGTTAGGTGAAATGGATCGTTTAGGAGCTACTCTAGGTAAATTGGGTCATTTTAGAGCTAACTTGGATAAACTGGATCATTTATAAGCTAACCTAGGTAAGATTGGTCATTTTGGAGCTAACCTAGGTGAAATGGGTCATTTTGGAGCTAACCTTGGTGGAATGGGTCATTTTAAAGCTAACGTAGGTAAAATGGATCATTTAGGAGCTAATCTAGGTAAAATGGGTCATTTTAGAGCTAACTTGGATAAATTGGATCACTTATAAGCTAACTAAGGTAAAATGGGTCATTTTAGAGCTAACTTAGTTAAAATGGATCGTTTATGAGCTAACTAAGCTAATTATGCAATTTTTGACATAAGTAAGCTAAGTACAGATCGTTTTAGAGCTAACTTAGGTAAAATGGATGGTTTATGAGGTCAGTAAGCTTAGTAAGTCATTTTGGAGGAAAAGAAGCTAACTCTAGGTCATTATGGTAAGCATATTGGAGGAAATAAAGCTAAGTCTAGGTCTTTTTGCATTTGTTAAGCAAAACACTAGAGAAACTTACCGTGATCAGGGAGGTGTAGGAGCGGGCTGGCTCGTGCCGGTAGCTGAAGAAGGATCGTGCGATGCGTGTCTGGAGTTAAGCTGCACCAAAGATCATTTCCAATGTCTCATTAGCATTATGACACTCAAATGTTAATACTAGCAAGTAATGTCCATTCAAATTAAAGTCACCGTGCTCACAGGAGCAATCACTGGCATCGGCGGAGCGGTCTGACCGGACTTCTCGCACATAGACTGCACATTTGGTTTTCACAACAAAGTCATACTAGTTAGTAATGAGACTCAAATGTTAAGACTAGCAAGTAATCTGCAGAAGAAACTTACCACAAGGAGCTCGTACATGGCCCTTGCCTGCATGTCATTCCGTGCCCTCTCCTCCTCCAACATCTTTGTCGTCTTCTCCTCCAACTCTCGCTGCCTCTCCGCCGCCTCCGCTAGAATTTTCTCCGTTCTATCTCTCTCACTCTGTATAGCAGCCTGCAACACCACTCACATGACCATTTGTAATCATTGATGGAAGCGCACACAATGTAATGGAGAAAGATAGCTGACTACGTATAACTAACCTTGATGGCGAGTTGGACTGGCCATTTGTAACGCCCTCGATGCGGCTATATCTCCTACGTGTTGAAGCACGACTTAGAGGCATAACCGCATTGAAAGCAATGTCACAAGTGAGGTAATCTTCACACAACCCATGTAATACATAAGGGAAAGAGATACATAGTTGGCTTACAATCGCCACTTCACACAATTACATGAATAAAGCATTACATCAACCAAATAAAATCAAGGTCCGACTACGGAACCAAAATAAAAGAAGAACCCCAAATACGAGAAGGTCCCCGATCGACCCCAACTGGGCTCCACTACTGATCAACTAGAACGGAACAACACAAAGGACAAGATCTTCATCGAGCTCCTCCTTGAGCTTGGTTGCGTCACCTGCTTGGTAACATCAGCACCTGCAAACTGGTTTTGGAAGTATCTGTGAGTCACGGGGACTCAGCAATCTCACACCCTCACGATCAAGACTATTTATGCTTATGGGTAAGGTAAAAGGTATGAGGTGGAGCTGCAGCAAGTGACTAGCATATATGGTGGCTAACATACGCAAATGAGAGCGAGAAGAGAAGACAAAGCAGGGTCGAGAAACTATGATCAAGAAGTGATCCTAGAACAACCTACGTCAAGCATATCTCCAACACCATGTTTGCCGAGGAGAGACCATCACGGTAACACACGCAGTTGATTCATTTTAAATAAGTTAAGGTTCAAGTTATCTACAACCGGACATTAACAAATTCCCATCTGCCCATAACCGTGGGCACGGCTTTCGAAAGTTCAAATCCCTGCAGGGGAGTCCCAACTTAGCCCATCACATGCTCTCATGGTCAACGAAGGATATTCCTTCTAGCGAGAAGACCCGGTCAGACTCGGAATCCCGGTTACAAGACATTTCGACAGGTAAAACAAGACCAGCAAGACCGCCCGATGCGCTGACATCCTGATAGGAGCTGCACATATCTCGTTCTCAGGGCAACACCGGATGAGCGCTCCGTACAACTAAAACCAGCCCTCAAGTTTCCCCGAGGTGGCGCTGCAAAGGACTCTAGTTCGGACCAACACTTAGACAAGCACTGGCCCGGGGGGGTTAAAATAAAGATGACCCTCGGGATGCGCGACTCCCAAGGGCAAAAGGCTAGGTGGCGAATGATAAAACCAAGGTTGGGCCTTGCTGGAGGAGTTTTATTCAAGGCGAATTGTCAAGGGGTTCCCATTATTACCCAACCGCGTAAGGAACGCAAAATCCAGGAACATAACACCGATATGATGGAAACTAGGGCGGCAAGAGTGGAACAAAACACTAGGCAAAAGGCCGAGCCTTCCACCCTTTACCAAGTATATAGATGCATTAAGATAACAAGATAATATAATGATATCCCAACAATAAAACAATGTTCCAACAAGGAACAATCTCCAAATCTTCACCTGCAACTAGCAATGCTATAAGAGGGCTGAGCAAAGAGGTAACATAGCCAATCAACGGTTTGCTGGGACATGGTGGGTTAGAGGCTTGGCTTAATAATATGGGAGGCATGATAAGCAAGTGGTAGGTATCGCAGCATAGGCATAGCAAAAGAGGGAGCAACTAGCAAGCAAAGATAGAAGTTATTTCGAGGGTATGGTCATCTTGCCTGAGATCCCGCAAGGAAGAAGAACGAGTCCATGAAGAAGATAAACGGACGTAGTCGAACGGGTTCTCACACACACGACGTTATTGGAACCAACCCGAAGAAGCAACACCGGAAAGAAGCAAACAACATAGTAAACAACCAACACATAAGCATGGCACGATGCGCAAACAAGTATGATGCATGTCCGGTTTAATGATACATGGCATGGCAAAGTGCACAAGCAACCCTACAAATTAAGTGGAGCTCAATATGCAACTCCCTTGCATATTGACAAAACACCACATGACTTATTTAGTTCGATCTTGTTTATGTACCCAACAATATTAAATGTTGTTAAACATGGCAAGAGGGTGAAGCAAAGTAAAACTACCTATCTAGTCAAGTTTAAATGAGGCCGGAAGCAACGAACAACAATTCCGGAAACTCCTCATGAGCATATTATAGATTTGGTACTGTTCTGCCCTAAACATTATTTTAGAGTTATTAAACATGCAAGACGAGTGCACCAAGTAAATCTAGGCATTTTTCTACCCCATTTACATATAAAGATTATTTAATTCCGAGTTACGGTTATTTAGTTATGATCTAAAGCATTTTAGCATGGCATAGGAGAAAAACTTAAACAGACAGCAATTTAAAATTTTTTAAAAATGGATGAAAATGACATTTAATGAAACTAGATGAAAAACTAAGCATATTTCATATATAATTCATTTTAATCCGATGCACAAATTGTGAGTTATTATATGCATGTTGTGCAAGGGGTTTTCTGGAAAACTGCAGTCTCTGGAATAATATCTAAATTTGTTCCATGGAGAAAAAAGGAATCGGGCTGCATCTGAGATTGGGCCCAACAGAAGGAAAACAACAACAAAAAAGGGGCGCTCGGGTGTGGCCTCAACCAGTGGGTTGAGGCCCAGTCGGTTGGTTACTGGGCTGCAGGTGGAGAGCGCAGCTGGGCCTTGGAGCCCACCAGATGTACGCGTACGGACGCGGCGCAGTCAACGCAGGCGTGGAGACTATCGTCCTCCTCTCGATAGAGGTCGCACGGGACTTGGGGACGAGCACTCCTGCTCGAAGAAGAGGAAGCAGAGGTCAGCGGCAGGTTCGGCAGGGACGGGGACGACGCTCCGGCGACGGGCGCCGCCTGGGTTCGGATCCGGCAGCCGGCGCGTTGATCTGAAGCAGAGGAGGCAGCAGCGTCGAAGCCCTGTACATGGCGGCAGAGAGAGGGAGCAGAGAGATTAGGGAGGGAAGAAGAAGGGATGGAAAAGGAGAAGGGCGACGAGGGCTGGCCTTGCCGCGGTGGTCTCCATGGTGAGTCGAGCCGGGGCACACTGCTGCTGGCCAGCACGTGGACGAGCTCCTGCTCCTGGTTCGAGAGGGGGCGCAGGAAATCGGGGCGCCGTGGTGCTCTGTGGCTGGACGTGGGAGGAGGCCAGAGGTCCTGCAGGAGATCCTCTCCGGCGACGAGCACGCCATGGAGGAGTCCCTCTCCTGTTGGGCTCGGAGAGCAGGACGAAGCAGAGCAGGAGGGGGTTCAAGTGGAGCTCAGGGATGAGGGGAGATCGGGCGCTGCTGGGCAGAGGAGCTCGGGCTCCTGCGGGATTAGAGCGGCGCGTCTTGGTTGGATCGATTAGAAGGAGGAGGAGATTGGCTTGTGCTGAAAACGAGGGAGTTGGTCGTGTCGGCTGGGTGGAGTGGATGGATCTGGGAGGATCTCGATGGAGATGAGGGGTGGGTGGCGGCGGCGGACACGGAATGGATGGGACATCCCCTAGGTTTTAGGGTTTTGTCTCAAATTAGACTAGGGGTTCTATATATATGGAAAGAGGGGAGTTTGGGGATGATCCGGACACAATGGTGGCGACAGTCCGGGTCGGGTCCGGGACAGCTTTTCGGACGCACGCGCAAGGAGGGCCACGGGCTGACGAGAGAGATTAGGTAGGGCCTGACGGTGAGTAGTGGTGGGCTGAGAAGAGAGAGGGGGAAAGCAACCCGACAACTATTTCCGGAGACCGAAAACGTCCAACGTTTGACCGGCTATACTGCCGCTATAGTTATCCGTTGGGGCGTTAAACGGACTCCGAATGCAATGAAACTTGGCAGGCGGTCTACTGACAACAAAACAACACCGCACGCCAACTTTCATCCCATTCCGAGAACATTTTCCGGCCACTTATAAAATACTATTTCAGACGTGCCGCGGGCGCGTCCAAGTGTGTTTGGACTCAGAACAGACAACGGAAGGAACGGGGAGACCGGGACAGATGCAAGTTTTGAAAACATGATGATGCAATGCACATGATGCCATGACAAGATGCAACATGCAAGAAAATGACATGGCAACAACGGCGAATAACTGGGAGACAACTGGCACATCGGTCTCGGGTCGTTACACCGTTCACGAGGCCTTATCTCAGGAGCGGAGCTCGACTGGCGCGCCTTGATCTCCGGGAGAGTGCTAGGACAACGGATAAGTCCATCTCCTATGGCTATGGAGCCATGGGACCTCCCGCCACCAGATATCATCACCAGCTCTGGATCAATGGGACCCTGGCTCGGGTTAAAGTCCTCCCCTTTCCTCGCCTTCCCTTCGTTTCTATATTTCACGAGCTTGTCGTGGGAGGAGATGTTGGTGAAGTTGTTTGCATCATCGAGGTCAGACGGAGAGAATGCCTTGACTTTCTTGTAAGAGGTAGTATGGGCCATGGCATAGAGGTCGTACACCTCTGGCACCTTATCCGCCTTATTGTAGCGTGTCTGAAAGAGAGAAACAACGTAAATTAGTAATTAAAGGGCTCAAGCTAGCATGATGAATGAATTGCATGAATCATGAAGCAAACCACATACCCAGTTCCGCCCGAACTGATATAAGTTGGAGTTGCCTTGATGGTGTGGCACACCTTACATTTGGGCATGTTTATCCTTGGCATCGTTGTGGAGGGCTAGCAATTCATTTGAGCACCACTCATTGACCAACACCTCCCAACAATCCATCCGATCCGCACACCATCTCGGAGGGGCCTAAGTTAGCAAATAGAAACTTGAGCGCTACGTCTATGAATTACTAAATGAAGGAAGTAAGTACAAGGCCTTAAGAATTACCTTCATGTACTGCTCCTTACTCAAGAACTTCTCACGGCACGCCGACTTGGTCTTCTTGATACCACGCGAGGCGTAGTAGTCTCGAACAGCCTGCACCCGAGCCTCGTGCCGTAAGTTCTGTAGTAGGCGCTTGCAGACGTTATTGATAACATTTGTTGCTTCCTCCTCGTATCCCTCCTCACACCTATAGAATGTCTGCAATCAAATGAGACAATATTGATTAGTACAATTAATAACTAGCTAGTTGAAGATTTTTAATTGTGTAAAGGAGAAATTACCCAGAACTTTCTGATCACCACGTCTGCCCTCATCTTGCACAAGACACCGTCGATAATCTCACCCGGCAGGGCCGAGGCAGCCAAGTAGTGCTCCCAACTCAATCCAAGCTCTGGAAGTCGACCCTCTCCAGGCAACATGACAAACCCCGGGAAATTTTGCCAACAAAGAACTCCAAGGAAGGAGTTGGGCCGGCGGACACTATGATGGTGGTCCCAACCCCTGCAACATGACAAGGCCAACGCATTAGTTATTTGAAGAAACATGAATGCAGAAGGTACAAAAATATTAAATGCACTTACCTCTCCCCATCAGGGAAAATCAACCACCTCTTCTCGTGGGTCACCAGAACGGACGGGAGCCGTGTACAACCACGCTGGTAGATGGTGCCCCCCTCCTCCTCAATATCAGTCGGCTCCCCGCCATCATCAGCATGGCAACTCGGCTCCTCAAGCTGATCCGGCCAGGTACCCCATCCAGACGTGTGCTCCTCCGGGGTCTCGTGGGCCAAAGGCCCATCGACCTGAGGCTCATGGGCCGAAGACCCGTGGACCGGAGGCTCGTGGACCGGTGTCCGTGTAGCCTCCTCCTCGGACGAGTCCACCCTAGCAGCCACGTGCTCGGGTGAAATAGCTGGGGGTGGCGGCGAGGAAGGCGCCATAGCAGTCACCCTACCTCCTCTCCCGCGACCACGTGATCCACATCCTCTCTTCTTCTTACCTCATCCCCTGCTGAGCACCGCGGTCAACGAAGAAGGGCCCAACGGTGTCGCCATACTGTCCAGCAACGCTCGGCGGAGAGGTGCGTGTGGAATGGAAGACCTCACACCACGCGCCGACGAAGAAGGGGCCTCGGCGCGCTCCCGACCAGCGCCCACCATCTTTCAATACCTTCCATGACAAAGAATAAACGAAATTAGTACAACATAGAAAAAAGTACCGAGACATGAATAATAATATGTATATCACTTAAGTGTATCATCATCAAGTACAACATAAAAGAATTGAATACCTGACACTACTAATAATCTCGATCAGTATCATCAATAAATGCATAATCATCATCATCACTATAATCAATGATGGGCTCATAGGGTTCAGTGGCATCAACATGTGCAAGGCCACCTTGACGTAATCGGTCAAGCATTGACAGGTCATCCGTAGCAGTAACCTCTTCTTGTTTCGGCTCTTCTTTTTCCTCCTCTAGGTTGAAGTCGGATTCACTGTCGCTGTCTACTTCAATGTTTTGGGGTGAAGTATAGCGGTTCTTGAAACGCTTTTTGGAAAGATGTGTCTCTTGGAAGAATTCTCCTTCATATGTGTTTGGGTTAATGTGAGGTTCATAATCCTCTTCCTTTGGGGGAGAAAGTCTAGCATGTGGCGGCACTTCATAAACGACATCCCAACCTTTCAGATTTGGATTAGTTTGGTAGGCCCACGGTAGATAGAATACTTGGGTCGCCCGTTGAGCCGTAATATAGACATCAGGAACATCTAAATGGGTGCTTTGGTTGATTTCAACTAGCCCTATATGTTCATGAGTCCTTCTAGTCTCCTTTGGCTGAGTTCTTCCAGTACTAACCATTCATCCATAGGGATGAAGCCACGCAACATCACCGGCATTACCCGCTCAATCCATATGTGCCAATCATGACTCTTGAGACCAAATATCTTCAATTTATCAAGATTCGCTCCCCTCTTTAGATTCGCTGCATACCCATCGGGGAACATCAACTGCTGTTGCACCCACAAGATAATTTCCCTCATAGCTGGCCTTCCAAGATTGAACCTTGCCTTTGGCTTCATCCAGTTCTACTTTCCTTTCGGTTCTTTCATGTTTTGTAACGGCCTATCACATAGCGCCTCTAGATCGAATCTAGCCTTAGTATTATACTTTGACTTCCCATCTATGCCGAACAATGTACCAAAAAGTGCCTCGGCGATATTCTTCTCAGTGTGCATCACGTTGATGTTGTGTGGGAAAAGGAGGTCTTTTAAGTAAGGCAGATCCCATAAGCATGTTTTGTGAGTCCAGACGTGCTTAGAATTATACCCCTTGAAGTACCCTCGACGTTGTGGATCTGGCTCGAGAGCGTTTCACTGATCAAGGGTCTGTTGGCCTGTCAATGCAGGTGGTTGAAAGTGCGTTATATCGACTAGAGGGGGGGTGAATAGGCGATTTTTATGAAATTCTTCAATGAGGAAATTGCCAGTGAGGAAATTCCTTAGCGAAGAACTACTAGAAGCGGAATAAGTACTCAAAAGTAAACATAACAGAATACAAGCATAGTCATCATGATGAAATGAAGACAGGCACAGAGTATAGGACGCGTAATCACAGGATAACACAGGATGAAGACAAATAGACTGAAGAAATTGAACTGAGGAAATTGCGAAAGTCTTCAGTCAAAGTCTTCAAACACAGATATGAACAAACACACAGCACAGTTATGAGGAAACTAAAGAGTTGAGGAAATAGAACCAGTAAGCTTGGTGAAGACAATGATTTGGTAGACCAGTTCCAACTGCCGTCTCAGTAGTACGTCTGGTTGGAGCGGCTGAGTATTTAAACTTGAGGACGCACAGTCCCGGACACCCAGTCAAGGACACTTAGTCCAAGACACCCAGTCCTCACCGTATTCTCCTTGAACTAAGGTCACACAGTCCTCGTCCAATCACTCGTGGTAAGTCTTCAGGCGACTTCCAAACCTTCACAAACTTGGTCACTCGGCGATCCACAATTCCTCTTGGGTGCTCTAGACCATGACGCCTAACCGTTTGGAAGAAGCACAATCTTCAAAGGTAACAAGCGTCGGATCCACTCAAGATCAATCTCTTCAGTGATGCTCAATCACTTGGGGTTTGTAGGTGTTTGGGTTTTGGGTTTTTGGTTTTTCCTCACTTGATGATTTTCGCTCAAAGTCCTCACAGGATGGGTTGCTCTCAAATGACAAGTGTCAGTTTCTCTCGGAGCAGCCAACCATCTAGTGGTTGTAGGGGGCGGCTATTTATAGCCTAGGGAGCAGCCCGACATGATAAGACATAAATGCCCTTCAATGATATGACCGTTAGGTGGATAGATATTTTGGAACAGCTGGCGCATCGCACAGCAACGGTCGGAATTTTGAGTAGCAATATCCTCAGGGCTATCGTGTTCCTCACTGTGTAGGCAATCCGCACTGGCGAATTCCTAACTCCTCAGTCAGGACAAATTCCTCAGAGACCAGAAGAGCTTTGTCTCTGTCACTAAAGAAATTGACTAAACTGTATGAGATTTCCAATGGCTTCACTCGAGGGATTGGTAGGTGTAGGATTTTGAGTTGAGCATCACATGCAAATTTTTCCTTAGTATTTCCTTGACCCCCTTTAACAGTACGGTCTTTCCTATGACTCAAGAAAGAGAAAAACAAAACTATGAAAATGAAAGTCTTCAAGCTTCATATTCCTCACATGAATATCAAGTCTTCGCGGACACACTAATTTATTCACTTTCAAAGTCTTCATGAAAGTCTTCAGAAATACCAAAATCTTCAGTCGAAGATATTCATTTTTAGGGGTCGACTTTTCCTGTAAATATCAAACTCCTCATAGACTTATAGACTTGTGTACACTCACAAACGCATTAGTCCCTTAACCTATAAGTCTTCAATACACCAAAATCACTAAGAGGCACTAGATGCACTTACAATCTCCCCCTTTTGGGTGATTGATGACAATATAGGTTAAGTTTTCAACGGGGATAAGCATATGAAGTGTAACTACTGATATTGAGGAATTTGATTGCAAGATATAGAAAACTCCCCCTGAAGATGTGCATAGTGAGGAACTTGCCTTTGAAGCAATGCACACTTGAAGAGTTGAATCACGGGGATCTCCCCCTATATCTTGTAATTCATACACGCATTTAACATATAATATGAAGAATTTGAAATGCATGATGAAATATGGTGCCTGATGAAATTCAGCATGCATGCAATAATATTAATGAGGAATAAGCATGCAGAATAGTGTATCAAAAGTATCAGAGCACAGTGCATCAAAAGTATCAGAGCACCATCGGGTTTAAGATTACAACTCGATCCAATAAAGTTTCGGAAGAACGAGAGTTGTAACTTAGCAAATAAAAACGCCCATATAGTAGACCCGCTTGAAGACTAACTCATATTTCTCCCCCTTTGTCATCGAATGACCAAAAGGATCGAAAATGAGGACTAATGCCCCTGAAGATAATCATGTTGATGAAGGAGCGCCACCGTTGTTGGGGTCGTTTGTTGATGTAGGGCCTGCCACAGTGGGTAATGGGGCCGTGGGGATAGTAAATCCCCACGGCCGCCCCCTCGGCTTCGCAGCCCACGAGGCTATAAGTAGGGGGAAGAGGGGGGCACGCGCGCCCCTCCTTCCCACCACTCCTCGTTCTCTTCCTTCTCACTGCTCCTCGCTCTCCTCCTTCTTCTTCTTCTTCGCTTCGCTGCGCGCCCAAGCTCCGGCGACCATCGCGGCAACCAGCTCGCGATGAGTTCTTCCTCCGGTGCCGTGCCTCCCCCAGTGCGCTCCGGCACTTGGGACGGTTTCGAAGTCCACGACGACCACATCGAGTTCCTCCATAGGACTCGTCGGCTCCCCGGCGAGGATCACGTCCGGGTGCGCCTTGCACCGAAGGGGGATATTTCCCCCGCGCCGCAGGAGGACGAGCGTGTCATCTTCTGCTCGCACTGCTTGTGCGGGTTGGGGCTGCCGGCAAGCAGTTTCTTCCGATCCTTCCTGGAGTTCTACGGCCTCCAACCGCACCACCTCAGCCCCAACACAGTGGTACTGCTGTCCGCCTTCGTGGCCTTGTGTGAAGGCTTCCTCGGAGTCCTCCCCACCCTCGAGCTCTGGGGGAGTTCTTCTTCTCCAAGCTCGGCACCCAGGCCACGGGCGTGCCGGCTCAATGCTGCGCTTTCATCGCCGTGCGAAGGTCGGGGGCCGACAATCCCTTTCCCTCCATCTCGCTGATAAAGTCGGTGAAGATGTGGCAGAGATCCTACTTTTACGTCAGGAGCATCTCCGCGAGGGGGGACTGGGTTAATCTGCCAGCTTTCGAAGCCGGCTCGCCGGCTGGGCGACTGCCCAACTGGTCATACCGGGCCAAGTCGCGACGCCTGCAGGAGCCGGCGCCATCGCGCAACTCCGAGTGTTGACGCAGTCGGAGGGTTTGACTGGTCCAGACCTGCTGGCTGCCTTCGTGGCGCGCCGAGTTCTCCCACTCCAAGGCCGCCCTCACATGATATGCCAGATGAGCGGGCACCGCGACCCGAGTCGGATGTGCACCAAGGACATGCCTCACGAAGAGGTGGCCTTCATGGTGAACTACCTCTCGGACAGCAAGCTGCTGCAGGATTGGCGATTCAGCAAGGTGCCGTACTCCCGCGCCAACCCCCCGCCCGTGGTGAGTTGCCTTTCTTTTCTTTCTTTGGATTGTCTTTTTTCTTGCCGAGTTTGTTTTGACCAGTCGGCTTTGGTCAGAATCCCCTCCTCCACCCGCCAGCCGGCACCTCGGGGCCGGCCCGCGAGTTCCTCGCCGACCGGGCGGAGAGCAACGTCGACGGCCCTGATCTGGGGGTGGCGGCCCTGGAGGACGACGCCGAGGGAGGAGGAGGAACGACAGGCGACTTCAGGCCTTCGGCCACTTTCGCCGACTGGCCTGACAACGACGCCGAGGGGGAAGTCGCCCCCCGCCATCGGCCAGGACACAGCCAGCCTGGCGCGGGCTCTTCTGCCGTGCCGGGTGCTCCAGGCGGCGGGAAGAAGCGCAGGGCCGTGCCGACCTCGTTCGACAGTCGGCCGAAGAAACCCAAGGGTTCGGCTACGGCGACTCGGCGAGACGAGGCGGCCGCGAAGGCCATCCGCTTCCGTAAGGAAGTAAAGAAGTCGCCAATGGTCTCCACATGAGTATTCTGTCTCAAAGATTTATTCTTTCGTTGTGACTTTGTCTGAGTCTTTGCTTGCTCCCCTTGCTTCAGGGCTCCCCTCACTCTTGAGAGGGTCACTGCTGCCTCCTTCATGGGGTCAGCGGAGACGTCCGCCACCACTCGGCGGATTGACCCTGCTGCTGATCTCCGGGAGGCGACAGCGCGGAATGCGCAGGAGAAGCGCAACGAAGAAGAGGCCGTTCGCCTGGAGAAGGCGAAGGCCGATAGGGCGGAGGCCGATAGGGCGGAGGCCTCCGCCAAGAAAAAACTGGCGGAGGCCGAAGCCGCCGCCGCGATGAAGCGGCAGGCTGAGGAAGCCGCACGCCGCCAATCGGCGGTGTTCGTCACCCCGTTGAACTCTGGGCCGCCGCCTCCGGAGTTCACGGGGCAGACTGGGGAAGCCAGCAGTGAGAACCCCGTCGTGGAGAGGGAAGGCGGCGACCCCTCTACGCCGGACGTGATTGTTCCGCCGCCGCCTCCGCCACCGTCTACGAGTGCGCAAGGCGAGCAGCCAGCGGATCCTCCGGTGCCGCCGACCGAAGATGAGGCCGTGGCGAGGCTGCTCCTCCAAGTCGGCTCGCCAACGCGCCGCCGTCTGGAGAAGGCGACTTCGGCACCCCGCCCCCTGGAAGCCGGCACTACCAGCTCGGCGATCCCAGACACTAAAGCGACAAGCGCCACGCCTGTTGGGTGGGTGCGAGGAGGCGGCACAGGGCCGTTAAACCAGGTGCTCCTCGATGTCCAGGCGAAGCTTCGCGCTGAGGGCGACGCTCTCCAGAGTTGCACCAATGTGTTCCTGGAGTCGCGGGCAGCCGTCCGGGTATGTTTTTTTCCTTTGGTCTTTGTTTTCTTGTTCCTCTCTGTGGGGGCGCGCTAGCACACCCACTGGGTGTAGTCCCCGAGTTTCGGGCTGGCTGCTGAGCAGGCGGCCCGGAACTCCAATTGATGAACTCTGGGTATTAACTTTTTGTCTGAAATGTTTGACGCAGGATTACCACAACCTCGGCGTCACTGCCTTCAACCGTAACGTTGAAGAGCTGGGCAAGCGGACCGCCGATTTGTCGGAGAGCCGGTGTAAGTCCTTTTCCTTCTTTGCGGGGGCGCGCTGGCGCATCTGCGGGCTGTAGTCCCCGAGATTTGGGCCGACTGCTGAGCAGTCGGGCCGAATCTCCCCGGCGACCTTCTTTACCTGACGACTTAACGCCTTCTTTCTTCCTTCTTTTCAGGAGCCAACGTTGCTCTTCAACAGCAGCTGAGCGACGCCAACTCCGCTTTGCGCGCCAAAGAGGAGGAGTGCAGCAAGCTCGCCACGGAGCGCGATCTGCTGGCCACTCAATTGGCAGAGCAGAAGGAGCTGCATGTGAAGACGCAGAGGGAGGCGGAGGAGATAGAAACCGCCCTCCTGGCCGAGTTCGCGAGCGAGCTCTCCTCCTGGTCTGACAAGGAGGCGATGCTGACCTCTGTCTTCCATGAGATTGAAGACATCATTGATGGTGAGTTTCTTTACTTTCTTTCTTCGAGCTGCCGATTTAAGTCGTGCCGACTCCTGGTTTTTGACTTGCTTCTTCATTTCTTCCTGTCTTTGCAGACTTCTTTCCTGGGAACTCGTAGGCCACCATCCAAGCCATCGAGTCTGACCGTGAAGGTCGGAGGGCGGAGGGCGCAGAGATTGCCACCGACGCCCCCCGAACTCTTGACGAGCACATCCTGAGCATCGAGTCTCGCCTTCGGCCAGCTCACCGGATGTTGCGCCGGCTTCAGCGTGTTGGTGCCCAGGCGATTGCCGCCCTGTGGCCGGACATGCAGGCTCCGCGCACTCCCAGCCTGACGGCCGACTAGCTGAGGTCGCGGCTGGTCGTCTTGAGGCCTGGAAGGGCTCTTCAGCCCGAGCTGGAGCGCGCCGGGCCTTGGAGTTCGTCAAGGCATGGTATCCGGGGCTAGATCTAGACCGGCTGGCCACGCTTCGGCCGGAGGCCCAGCCGGAGCTGGCAGCTGCGGAAGACGCCCTCGTCAAGCGTGCTGCGGCGATTGCCAAGTACACCGACACCAGCATCTTCGTCCCCGAGCGGTCTGAAGACAGCATGGAGGTACCGCTGGAGTGGTTTGGGATGAACCCAGCGTCAAGGAAGTGGGCGAGGCGGAGGACGGAGGCGAGGCGAAGGCACCAGAAGACGGAGCAGACGGCCAGCCTCAGCTCGACCGTGCCTCCAGCAACGAGCCGCGTGCGACCGAGTCGACTGCTGCCGGTGGCGATCAAGCTGAGACTACCCAGCCGGCCGCCCCGACGCCTGACGCTGGCACCTCCTCCGACCCTCCGAATCCGTCTGCTGCTTCCTAAGCTGCCGCTTTATCTTTATTTTATCTACTTCAGTAGTCTTTGAAGAACTTTTTAATTCGCACAATTCCACTCGCGGGGTGTATTTTGAACTTCTGCTCGAAGATTCGGCCAAGGGCCTATGTTATGTAAATATATTTATCCGAGTTCTATCTTTTCTTGCTCATTGCTCTTTTGGCTTTTTTCCTTTGCCACTTTCTCTTAGTTGCCTGCCTTGCCAATCGGACAACCGCGCTGTGGACTGTCGCTGGATCAAATGCTTGGTTACTTTGGGAAGGCAAGTACTTAGCCGTTTTTAAGCGTTTTTGAGCAAGTTGAATAGAAGACGGCAATCCAACTATTCAAGAGTCAGTTTTCAAAAAAGGCTGGAAGCTATCTTGAGCTATGTTTTATTCTTTGAGTCCTTAACCATTTTTCATACGAACGCCCATTCTACCTTACCTCTGCCCACCATACAGTCGCTCTGCGAGCTGCGGCTTCTGACAGAAGACGTTTTCGGTGTTGCACACTACTTGTCCGGCTGCAGAAGCATTTCATAGTGCAAGGCGGCAAGTCCCCGGGCCGACTTGTCTAGCCCGGTGCCAAGCGGCATGACAAAGAGTAACATACTTGTAGGCATAATTTTTATCATACAGACAAAAGAGGGCAGTCCCCGAGCTCGTCTCGGGGGGCCCGAAGTCTTGGTACTTTAATACAAAAGGTAGCATGGTACATACTGCATCAACTGTAAAATCTTCAGAGGAGATTTGCATTCCATGGCTGCTCCGTCTCCTTGCCGGAGTCGTCCCTCTTGCGTGCTCGGGGTTTCTGAGCGTCAATCAGGCAGTAGGAGTCGTTGCCCAGTACTTTGCTGATGATAAAAGGGCCTTCCCAAGGCGCTGACAGCTTGTGCTGGCCAGCTGTTCGCTGGATCAGCCGAAGCACAAGGTCGCCTTCTTGGAAGGATCTTGGCTTGACCTTCCTGCTGTGGTATCGGCGCAGGCTCTGCTGGTAGATTCTGGACCGGCTGAGTGCCAACAGCCGGCCCTCTTCCAGCAGACCGACGTCGTCTTGCCGTGCTTCTTCCGCTTCCTCCTCGGTGTACATGGTGACTCGTGGGGAGTCGAACTCTATGTCCGTTGGGATGACGGCTTCGGCACCATAGATGAGGAAGAAAGGCGTGAAGCCGGTTGACTTGTTTGGAGTCATGCGCAGACTCCAGAGGACGGCTGGTAACTCATCGAGTCAGCAGCCAGCCGAGTGCTCTAGAGGCTCGATCAGCCGAGGCTTGATGCCGGACAGGATGAGGCCATTTGCTCGCTCCACTTGGCCGTTTGACTGTGGATGGCCGACGGACGCTAGGTCCAGTCGGATGCCCTGTGTTGCGCAGAAACGGGCCAAGGCACCTTTGGCGAAATTTGTGCCGTTGTCGGTGATGATGCTATGTGGTATGCCGTACCGAATTGTGATATCGGCGATGAAAGTCACGGCACTTGGACCGTTCAGCTTCTTGATTGGCTTCGCTTCTATCCACTTGGTGAACTTGTCCACTGCGACAAGTAAGTGAGTTAAGCCACCTCGTGCTGTCTTGAATTGTCCCACCATGTCTAGACCCCAAACTATGAAAGGCCAGGCAATGGGGATGGTCTTGAGTGCAGAAGCTGGCTAGTGCGGCTTGGAGCTGAACTTCTGGCACCCTATGCATTTTTGGACCAACTCCTTGGCCTCTTCGAAGGCAGTTGGCCAGAAGGAACCGTGTTGAAAGGCTTTGGCGACGAGTGCTCTTGAAGCCGCATGGTGGCCGCACTCTCCTTGATGGATGTATTTGAGAATTGCTTGGCCCTGCTCTGGCTCTATGCAGCGCTGGTAGACACCAGTGACGCTGCGCCTGACCAGCTCTCTGTTGACTATGGTGTAGGCTGCCGCCCGATGTTGTACTTGCCGAGCTGAGGTCTCATCAGTCGGTAGCTCTTTGTTCACCAGGAATTTGAGGATGGGCTGGGCCCATGAGGGTGCTGCTATTTCTTCGACTGCCAGAACTGCAACTTGGACGAGAGCGGTTGGGCTGGGAGGCGGCGGGTTGGAGTCAACAACCGCTTGCTGGGTTAATGAACTCCCCAGGACGACTGGCGCGGCCCTTGGGCCGAGTTCTGGAGTCTTCAAGTCCGCTGCCGCAGTCCCCGGGCTGGGTTCGACTATGGCGGCTTTGGAGTCATCCGCCAAAATCCCCGTACCAAATTCCGGAGCTCTAGAGTCGGATCCGACGTCTTCGGGAGGATCCGGCACAAAAATGGAGTCTGATTCTGGTGAAGGCTTGACAGACGGCTTGAGGAGGCATTGAAGGGCGACGCCAGATGGTATTGCTTGGCGGGTAGAGCCGATTCGTGCCAAGGCATCTGCTTGGTCGTTGTCATTTCTTGGCACATGGAGGAACTCGCACCCTTCAAAATACCCGCTGAGTTGTTGCACGAGGAAACGGTAACTTGCCATGTTTGCATCTTTCGCGTCCCAGTCGCCAGATGATTGCTGGACCACTAAGTCCAAGTGCCATAACACAAGATCCGGCGGATGCCAAGTTCTTTGGCAAGCCGGAGCCCATGAATGAGCGCCTCATACTCGGCAACGTTGTTGGAGGCGGCAAAATGGATTTGTAGTGCGTATTTGAGCTTGTCGCCTTTAGGAGAGGTGAGGACGACGCCGGCTCCCAAGCCGGTGCGCATCTTGGAGCCGTCGAAATGCATCTGCCAATGGGTGGAGTCAGGCATTGGAGGTAGGTACTGGGTCTCGGCCCAGTCGACGAGGAAGTCGGCCAGTGCTTGTGACTTGATAGCGGTGCGGGGCTGGTAGTGGATGGTGTAAGGAGCCAGCTCTATGGCCCACTTGGCCACTCGGCCAGAAGCATCTCGGCTACCAATGATCTCGGCAAGTGGGGCCGTGCAGACCACCGTGATTGGATGCTCTTGAAAGTAAGGCTTCAATTTCTTGGCAGCAAAGTGTACGCCATAGCACATCTTCTGGTAGTGGGGGTAGTTCTGCTTGGAGGTCAACAGTACCTCGCTCAGGTAATATACCGGTCTCTGGATCGGTAGCGCCTTGCCTTCCTCCTTGCGTTCCACTACAATGACCGTGCTGACTACCCGGCTGGTGGTGGCGATGTACAGGAGCATAGGTTCCTGGGGGGTCGGAGCCGCTAGGACGGGTGGGGTAGTCATCATCTTCTTCAACTGGAGAAAAGCTTCATCTTCCTTATGGTTCCACTTGAAAAAAGTGGTCTTCTTCATGAGTTGGTATAACGGGAGAGCTTTCTCGCCCAGCCGACTGATGAATCGGCTGATGGACGCCAAGCAGCCGGTGAACTTTTGCACATCCAGCAGTCGGCTGGGTACCTCCATTCTCTCAATGGCCTTGATCTTACTGGGTTGCATTCTATGCCGCGTTCAGAGACCAGGAAGCCAAGGAGCTGGTCGGCTGGTACTCCGAAGACACACTTCTCGGGATTGAGCTTGATCTGGAATCGGCGTAGGTTCTCAAGGGTCTCCTTGAGATCTTCCAGCAGCGTTCCACGCTTTTCCGTCTTCAGCACCACGTCATCTACATAGACGTGGGCGTTCCTGCCGAGCTGCTTGAGGAGGCACTTCTGCATGCAACGCTGAATGGTGGTGCCGGCATTCCTTAAGCCGAATGTCATAGTGAGGTAGCAGAAGGCTCCAAACCGTGTGATGAAGGCGGTCTTCAGTCTGTCAGCCGGGTTCAGCTTGATCTGGTGATATCCTGAGTATACATCCAAAAAACTCAATAGCTCGCATCCGGCTGTGGAGTCTATCACCTGATCGATTCTTGGTAGAGCAAATGGGTCCTTGGGGCCGGCCTTGTTGAGGCTCGTGTAGTCAATACACATTCGCCACTGCTTGTTCTTCTTCAGTACCAGGACCGGATTTGCTAGCCATTCTAGAAAGAACACTTCCATAATGAAGCCGGCTGCTAGGAGTCGGGCTATCTCTTCTCCGACAACTCTTCTCTTCTCTTCTGATAGGCGGCGCAGGGGCTGCCTGACCGGCTTTGCATCAGATCGGACATGTAACTTGTGCTCGGCGAATTCCGTCGGTACACCCAGCATGTCTTTGGGGGACCATGCGAAGATGTCCCGATTCTCATGGAGGAAATCGACGAGCTCGCCTTCCTATTTGCTGTCGAGGTTTGCACCTACGACGGCGTACCTCTCTAGGTGCTCCAGATCCAAGGGTATCTTCTTTGTCTCTTTGGCCCGTTTGAACGAACCTTCAGCCTCCGACTCCTTCGGGTTGGGCGATACCTCTGGCTGCTTGCCGGCCATCGCCACAACCCGCTCAAGGAGACGCTTCTCGGCCGCGATTACTAGGGACTCAGCCAGCCGACTGCTCTCAGCCGCGCAAGAAGACGACTTCCGGTAGTCGCCGGCCATAGTCAGAATACCCCTGGAATTGGGCATCTTCATCTTGAGGTAGGCGTAGTGGGGGACCGCCATGAACTTGGCCAAGGCAGGTCGGCCAAGTAGCGCATTGTATGGGCTCTCAAGGTCTACCACCTCAAACCAAACAGACTCTCTGTGGAAGTGATCTTTCTCTCCAAAGAGGACGTCCATCAGGATCTTGCCAATAGGTGAGCAGGAAAGCCCAGGAACAATGCCGTGGAAAACAGTCTGGCTGTTCTAGAGCTGTCTTTGCTTGATTCCTAACTTCTCCATGGTGTCCTTGTACAGGATATTGATGCTGCTGCCTCCGTCTATTAGAACTCGCGAGAAACGCGCGGCTCATTTGTCCATAGCAAAGGTGGCGTCCAGGACAAAGGCATAGGAGCCCGGACTCGGCATCACTTCTGGGTGGTCAGCCCTGCTCCAGCTGATGGGCTTCTTAGACCAGTGCATGAACTTTGGCGTCTCCGATGCTACTGCATTCACCTCTTGTCGCTGCAGCCGCCTGCTGCGTCGATCATCAGCCATACTGGTAAACACCATGTAGGCTCTGTGCTCTTTAGGTTATTCGTCTTGTACCGTGCCGACTGGCCTAACAGCCAGCTGTTGGGGCGGAGGCGGCTCCCCAGCTGGCGGGGGAGGCAGGAGGCCGTCTCCCTTGGCGATCCTGGTCAGCCAGTGGCACTTTCGGGTGGTGTGATTCGACGGCTTCGCGGCGCTATGAAACTTGCAAGGTCCATCCAGGGTCTGTTTGTAGGAGAAGGCTGGCAACCAGTTTGGCTTGCCGCCTTTCTGTCACTTGGGCGGAGGCTGCTCATCTGGCTGCTGGGCTTCAACGGTCGCGACTTGCCGGCTGCTGGAAGCCGGCTGCGGGGCCTTGCGCTTGTGGTTGCCCTGCTGTTGTCGCCTGTTGGCGTCTACCGCCGGAGTTCTTGGAGCTTGAGGGGCCACTTTGCTAGTTGTGCTGATTTGAATCTCCGCCTTCATGGAGGAGTCGGCCGTGGCGTACTTGTCTGCTATGATCAGCAGCTCGTCGAGGGTTTCTGGCTCGTCGCAGAGGAGCTTGTGCTTGAGGAGGGTGCCTTCTCTGCACCCGGCTGTGAAGTACTCGATGGCCTGCACCTCGTGGACGCCCTCACAGGAGTTTCGAAGCTCGGCCCAACACGTGAGGTAATCGCGATTCGACTCGTCGGGGCCTTGCACGCACAAGGAGAGCTGACGAGGCTTGGGAGGATGCTTGTACGTGCTGGTGAAGTTGCGAACGAATGCTTCAGTGAATACGACCCAGCTGTTGATGCTGCGGGGCTTTAGGATGTTCAGCCATGTCCGGGCCGTGCCCTGGAGCATGAGCGGAACGTACTTTACGGCGACACGCTTGTTGCCGTTTGCTATGCTGACTGACGTGGAGTAGTCGACTAGCCAGTCTTCCGGCTTCACGGAGCCGGTATACTTGGGCGTGTCTCTTGGGAGCGTGAACCCTCTAGGAAAGGGCTCGTCCCGAATGCGGGGCCCGAAACAAGGCGGACCCAGCTTGTCTTCTTCCTCCAGCGCTAAGGATCGGTGAAGTCGGTCAATCTGGTGGCGGGCGTCATTCTCTCAAACTCCCTCTCGGCGGCCAAGGCGGTCGCCGAGAGTCGGATGGTCAACAGGCGGCGGGGAGACACGCCTCTCCTTGCAGGAGGGGGAGGTGGACAGTCGTCCCATCGTTCCACTGCTCTCGGACGGCCGTCTCGGTCGCACTCTACGGTAATGCAAGTCCGACTGTGGCTGACAACCGGCTCCTTGTCTCTTCTTCCTCGGGCACAGCCAGTCGGTGTCCGAGACTCGCACCTTGATCTCGGTGAAGGTCGTCGTTTGGCCGCTGCGGCGCCTCCGTGCGGCAGCCGGCCTTGTTCTGCACGGCAGCTGCGTCAAGGAGCCGCTGGACTCGCTCCATCATGAGGCGGCGTTCTTTGCCCTCAAAATTGTCCAGCTCGTCCGCCGCTGCCTAGGCGGCTCGGATGTTCTCCGCTGGTGTAGCGTACACAGGGAGGCTTGCCCCAAACAGGTTGGCAATGTCTACACCGCGCTGCTGGACCGCGCCAAGGCAGCTGGGCCCCCCTGGGGCCGGTGAGCCGCCGACGGCGCGATCCATCTCCCGCTGGTAGGCTTCTGACAAGCGCCTCATGCTGGCCAGCTTCTTCGCGCCTTCAACAAGCTGAACGCGGCGTGCCTCCAACGTCTCTGCGTCAGCGTCTTCTGGAATGGGCGCAGTTAGGTCTTGTAGCGCCACGCCGAGTGAGTCGTGCGCTCCTCCGCCGGGGAGCTCATCATGACTGATGACGAGCACCTCGGTCACGGTGCTTCCGCTGCTCTCCGCGCGAGGGAGAGGTTCATTGTAGACCACCACATTGGCGGGGAATGCGTCGAGCGACGCGGTGTCGGAGTCGACCAGCATCGGGTCGGTGGAGCCCACAGACTCCAAGTCTACGGCAGGCTCGACGGAAACATGGAGTTGATCGAGGAGGCCCGCGAGGAGGCTCTCGGGGCCGCCCGTGCCTGCATTGGATGCAGGTTCGCCGGAGAGGCGGACCTCGCCGACAAGTTCGGCCAGGCAGCTGGCTACGCAGGCGATCTCAACGCCGCTTAGCGTGTCGGTGCAAACTCCATCTAGCGTGCCTGGCTGGCTGCGCTCGCCAGGGAGAAAAAGGGTTCCCGTCCAGAACAGGTCTCCGGACGGCGGTGCACCAGGCCCCATGGTGGGCGCCAAATGTCGGGGTTTTGGTGCGACATATGCCAACAGATGGCTTATCATGGTGGGGGCGAGTAGAACGTCGCTGGTGCCTGGAAACGGGATGAGGCGAAGACATGCACGCCGGCGAATCTTACCCAGCTTCAGGGCTCTCCGGGGAGATAATACCCCTACTGCTGCTCTGCGGGGTCTCCGCATGATCACTATGGCAAAGTGTTTACACGGTTGCTCCTTGAGCTGTTTCTTGGAGGTAGGAGAGGGCAAGGCTAGCTCTCTCCCTTCTATATGATCTGGTCTAGAGCTAATGGGTTCCAACCCTTTGCATGGGTGCCCTGGGGGTTTATATAGGCCTACCCCCAGGGGTACAATGGTAATCCAGCTGGACATGGGCCCAGCCGTTAGCGCCTCTGGCCTCCGTCTTCTCTGCCGACCGCTGGGGCCCGCCGGCTGGCGGGCCCTGCTGACTGGCCTGGTACAGAGTCGACAGGCCCCGTCCGTCGCGGGCGGGTCTTGCCGGCTGCTAATTACTATAGCCATGCTTCTGATGACACGGGCTTGGTCACGAGGTCGTGGCAACAGCCCCACCGCCTGGCGGACGATCACTATTGCCACTCCCCATCACATCTTGATTAATGGCGCGTGGGCCCCGGGGGAGGGCTCGGCCGACTCCCAGGGGCCGACTCCCGACGGGTTTGACTGGCGGTCCTCTTGCCGTCTCCTGGGGTCTCACCGACTGGTGGGACCCGCTGCCTCTAGGCCGTACAGACAAGCCGTCGTGGGTGCAGGATTCGGCCCTGCGGTGCTGATGTCAGTGCCGGCATGGCAACAGTGACACGCCGCACGGAGATCTTCCGGGGTACGGCGTGCTATGGCCATGCCTGCCCTTGGTAAGGGGTCGGGGCGGGCTTCATCGTTGCCACTCCCCTGCCCCATCCCACTTGATGAGGTCGTGGGGGGTGTTGGAGTCGCAGGCCGACTCCCCATAGCCGGCTTCTCTGGAAGTCGCCAGTCGGGAGTCGGCTTTCCCTGAAGTCGTCCCTGGGACTCGACCGTGAGTGGTCAATTGGCCATCCTACCGTTGGCTTCTTGAAGGCGGCTCTTCGTCCTGGGGTCTTGAGGTGCGCAGCCTGCCCCGATGTCTTGAAAGGTTCTGGGGCTCGGGTTGGCCTACCCGTGGCCCACTACTCCGACATCGTCCAAATCTTCATGTTCATCAATGTCGCGCGATGAAGAAAATGAGTTGGCCACCAGAGAAGGAACTTGGACCTTCTTGAATTTCTTCGGTGGAGGTACAGACCAGTCAAAATCTTCTTTGAGACTCATGTTCTTCAGATCTTCTTCACCATATAGATGTGACAGGATTGCCCAGGTGCGATCGAAGACTTGATGGAGGTAGTAGTGGTCTTTCTTCACTGCATTGTGTGTGGCAGTCATGTTGTGAAGAAGTGAACCAAACTGATGCTTAACCCATTTGTGATTTCGATCCACCTTCTGGTGAAGACTAAGCAGAAGTTCACGGTCAGTCATCACGCGCGGAGCAGTGGCTTGAGGAGTGGACTTATGTGCATTGGCAGAGTCATGTATGGCAGAGTCATCATTGGTGGAATAAGATGTAGCTTTGCGAAACTGACCATCCAATGGACGAATGCCTTCATTAATTACAGCTGGTGCCTTGCTCTTTCCATCAACTGAGGAATATGTCTGCTTGAGGACTTCAAATGGGGGCAAGTAGCTGAGGTGATTCTAGAAATAATCTTTGTAGTTGAGTGAAGACCTTGTCCTGAGGAATCTCATAATCCAAGGTGCATAAGCTTCAGCTCAAACGGAGACAGTGCAACATTGGCCATAGTCCTCATGAAGAAATCATGATAATTGACAGGAATGCCATGAACGATGTTGAATACCATATTCTTCATGATGCCAACAATTTCCTCATCAGATGAGTTGTGGCCTTTGATGGGATTGATTGTCCTCGTAAGAATACGATAGATAGTTCTGGGCATGTACAACAATTCCTTCACGAGGAATTTGGTCCCTGGTGCCTGACCTGGTTTCAAAGGCTTCATCAGCACCTGCATGTAATGATGTGTGAGCTCAGGTTCACTGTAGATGCAGCGAGCTTCTTCAAGGGGAGGACTGAGTGGTAGAGCACAAAGCAATTCAGAGGCTGGTGCGGTGTAGTGAGTGTTTTCAGACATCCAGTCCAACACCCATGAATTCACATCTTCCGCATCTCCGGTGATGTGCAGCGTTGCATAGAATTAAAGAATTAGTTCTTCATTCCAATCGCAGATGTCAGAGCAAAAGTTGAGCAGTCCAGCGTCGTGAAGAGCACTGAGGACTGGTGCGAAGCACGACAGAGATTCCATATCCACGTGAGGAATATGCTCATGGTAGAAGATTTTCTCCTTGTTAAACAGCACTAAGGAATAGAAATTTGCTTGACTGGCAGTCCAGAAACGCCTCTTCCTAATGCGAGCAGAGTCATATGGGTTGTAATCTTCGAAGAATATGTGCTCGCCGAAGAAATCATCAGCCTTGAACTTTTGCTTGCGTGAGAAAGGATCCTTTGGCTTCGGCAGAGGAGTGTCAGTGAGTTGCATCATGACCTCAGGAATCTCAATCGCAGGTTCTTCAGGCTGAGGAATTTCTAGTTCCTCCTCAGTGGCAGTCTGCGTCATTGGTTGTTCAGCAGCAGCAGTTTCTTCAGCACTAGTGGCTGGATTTTCCTCATGGACAGATGCAGTGGGATAAGTTTCTTCAGAGCCCATGTGAACAGTTTGTGTGGGGGACTGAGCAATTTGCTGTAGAGGGGTGAACATTGGAGAGTTTGGATGCTGACTTTCCCAGAATTCATCACTGATTACGGGTGTGGATCAGCCAATGTCCACATCTTCATCTTCTATTTCTTCAACGCCAGCCTCTTCAGCTGTGAACTGAGGCATAGGCGAGGAGATGATAGGTGTTGAAGGGATCGCATCCACTTCAATTTCTTCATCCAACGGTTCATACGAAGAAGCAGAAGGAGTTTCTTCATTAGATCCGCTGGGGATCACATATTCTCCATCAAAAGGAACAAGATCTTTGATGGCCTGGTTGAGATGGGAACAACATCAATCGGATTTGCAAACGAACTTGTCATAGGCTTCATTTTCTTCGGAGC
Source organism: Triticum aestivum (assembly GCF_018294505.1). Classification (NCBI taxonomy): domain Eukaryota; kingdom Viridiplantae; phylum Streptophyta; class Magnoliopsida; order Poales; family Poaceae; genus Triticum; species Triticum aestivum. The sequence continues at coordinate 311,634,557 of NC_057809.1, forward strand.
TGAAGAATCTGAAGTAGCTGATGCTTTCCTTTTCTTCACTGCAGCACACTCTGCAGCCTTGGCCTTCTTCACATCTGATGTAGATGGAAGGATTGGAGTTGAAGTTGGTGCAGGAGTAGCTGAGGAATCTTGTTGACTTTCTTCAGGCACAACTGATGCAGTTGCCCTGAGTTCTTCAGTTTCTTCAGGCACACCACTAGTGGGTGCCCTGGCAATTTCTTCAGCGGCTGGAATGCAGTAATCAGCCCTGGAACTCACATTATCTTCAACAGCCTGATTATCATTAGCGGTGCTGGCATTTTCTTCAGTAGGCTGAGCAGATGCTTCAGCCTGAGGAATTTCCTATTGTGTTGGGGCTACAACATTGGAAGTGAAGTTATTTGCAAGTTTCACAAAACGAACCTTGGCTCCAAGCCAATCAGAGCGATATGTGTCAAAGTTATCACTGAGTTTCTTAATCTCAGTCTGAATAGTGACAAGTTCTTTAGTTGTCATAGAGACAACATTTTTCTTCAGATAACGCTCTTTCTTGTACTGCACTTTCTTGATCTGCCTGGCCTTCTCAAATTTCCACTTTTCTTCTTGAATGAAGTGGGTCAGCATGTGACTCTGGCCAGGAGTCAGCTTGAAGTCAGGAAAGGGAGTGTTGGGGTCCTTGTGCCAATCATCAATGTAGTCGAGTATCAACTTGGGATCCAAAAGCAGTGGCATTTCTGAACCTTTGGCTCTAGCGGCCCTGACTTGCCTGTCTGTGATGATTTCTGCAAGTTCATCATCATCAGCTTCGTCTTCATCAGACGGCAATTGGAAAGTGACTTGCTTCTTTTGAGGACTTGGGCGAGGACCTCGTCTAGCAGTGGCCTTTGTCTTTAGCAGTGAGGGGCCAGCTGAGGAACTTGGTGCAGTTGAGGAACTAGCTGAGACACCTAAGGTAATGGAGATGCCGACAGTCCTTTGGCACGAAGCGAGATGCACAGGTGCTGAGGATTTGGTTGGAACAACTAAAGGCTTTCGCAGAGGAGCTGAGGACTTTGGAGGAACAGGAGCAGCATGAGGAATTGGCCATGAGGGCTTTGATGATTCTGGCCGTGAGGGCATTGCTGAGAAACTTAGCCTACGTGCAGGCTTCTTAGACATAACCTTCTTTGGCTTGATAGCAGAGGCCTCAGCAGAGGCAACAGCAGCGGCAGAGTCTTCATTGAATTTCCTCACTGCTTCTCTGGCTTGCTTAGCCAACTTGGTTTGGCGCTTGGCCCATTCATCAAGATAGTCCTCACCACACTTGAGGCTGGTGGGATCTGCTATTTGGCCAGGTGCCAATGGAGCTCTTGGGCATGGAGGACTGAGTGCGAATTTCTTAATGTACTTAGGAGTGACATAACTGTACTCCCTCCATTCTCTTGCCCATCTCCTCTCTATCCTCTGTTTGCACACTTTGCGCTCATTCTTGGTTTCCTCAGTAGGTGTGCAGTACCCAGCATATATGTCATCAGGGATTTCAAACGTTTTATTTACCTCAGGCCTCTTTCCTCCCTTCTGTGGCCTTTTACCATCAGCCATTTTCTTCAGTTGAGGAATTTGAACAATCGAATTCTCTGAAGAAGTATGCAACTTTTCTTCGTGGAACGCTGCAAATGAGTTAAGTTGATGAGAACCTAGTGATTCAGCAGCTGACATGTGTACCTGTGAACAGAGTATAGTTGCGAGGAATTTGGAGAGGTCATATGCGTTCTTAGAAGGTTTTTCAAAAAGAACAAGGTTGAGGAATTTGACCAGATGAGTCTTGAAGATTGTCACTAAGCGCTCTTTGTCTTAGGTTCCAGAGTTTTATAGATCGAAGATCCACACAATTGAGGAATCTTGAAGAAAAATGATGCTTAGAGAAACGAATCAAGAACAAATGACTTGTGAGGTGTTCAGTGTGTGAAGATATGAAGAAAAACACTTTTGATGATTTTGTAGATAATCATTCGAATCAACGAGGGAAGTAAAAGTAACTTTTAATTACCCTGGATGAAGAACACGACGAACTGGAGTGAGGAGATGTGAAGTTTGTCTGTGCAGATCTTCCACGCCCTAACTTGGCGGAGGAAGATGGCTACGGCGGCGGTGGAGTGAAGATTTCCGCGGTCGGCGCGAGTACGTCGGCGACGAGGTCGAGGCAGTGAAGCTCCTCCTCACCGGCGGCGATGAAGTAGCGGCGGTGCTAGGGTTTGAGAAGCTTGAGCTAGAGAGAGAGGTCGAGCGGAGTAAAAGAAGCGAGGAAGGGAAAGAGGGGTATTTATAGCCACGGTGAAAAACTGTTCGCTCGAAGAAATTGGACGAACGTGCCCCTCACCCTTCTCATTCACACGACATGTGTCACCCACGTAGTGAGAGGTGTAGATCGTGTTAGATCGTGGGTGAGTGGATAAGTGTATTGTGGGATGCGGAATGGTTTGAGTGGCGAAGCCGAAAATTTAGATAAGATAGGTTTTTAAGTTCTGATCGCAATTTCTTCAGCTGACAAGGACACAGTGAAGATTTTGAACGAGTTTCAAATAGAACGCACATGAAGAATTTGTGAACAGATTGGGTTGAGTAAAGCATAGAGGGGAAGGGTCCGATCACATTCACTTAGCAGAAAACCAACTTGAAGAAATAGCAATAAGTGAATGTCGTAGAGGACATAAACTCATATATATATAGCCAATGAAGAAAAACGACGGAACCAGTGAAGACTATGCAAAGTTGAAGAATATGAATAATTGAGGAATTTCAACTTTTGGTGGTGGCGTGACCCACCATATAAGAATGATGATTTCAGACACCGCGTACAATTATCGTAGGGTTCTGAGAATCAAATTCTTCGTTAATTTCTGCACACTAAGAGTGTTATTCTTCATTGATTGAAGAAAAACATTTCTTAATGTGTTGCACATCTAAGTCATCAATTTTGCATAAGTGTTAGGATGAGTGTCCTTTTCAAAGAACATTCGAAGATTCTAGGATATTTAGCTCACACCGCAACTTGCTAAATCTCTTCTAATCCAAGGGCTTTGTGAAGATATCGGCTAGCTGTTCTTCAGTCTTCACATGCTCAATAGAAATGTCGCCCTTCAACACATGATCACGAAGAAAATGATGACGAATCTGAATGTGCTTTGTCTTCGAGTGCTGAATTGGGTTGTGAGCAATCTTGATGGCACTCTCATTGTCACAGAAGAGAGGCACATTCTTCATGTTGACGCCGTAGTCCTTGAGAGTTTGCTTCATCCATAGCAATTGGGCACAGCAAGAACTAGCGGCAGTGTACTCAGCTTCAGCAGTAGATAGTGATACGCAGTTCTGTTTCTTCGAGGACCAACAGACCAAAGATCGTCCGAGGAAATGACATGTACCAGATGTTGACTTGCGATCCACACGATCACCAGCATAGTCAGAGTCAGAATATCCAACAAGATCAAAAACTGAGCCCTTGGGGTACCATAATCCAAGTGTTGGTGTGTGAGCTAGATATCAAAGAATATGCTTCACAGCCTTATGGTGTGATTCCTTCGGTGTAGCTTGAAATCGGGCACACATGCAAACACTAAGCATTATATCTGGCCTAGATGCACATAAGTACAATAAGGAACCTATCATGGAGCGGTATACCTTATGATCGAAGTCAATACCATTTTCATCAGTGCACAAATGGCTATTTGTGGGCATAGGAATTTTGACACCTTTGCAATCTTGCATACCGAATTTCCTCAGTACATCCTTGAGGTATTTCTCCTGAGAGATGAATATGCCATTGTGTTGTTGATGAATTTGAAGACCTAAGAAGAATTTCAACTCTCCCATCCTAGACATTTGATATTCTTCACTCATCATATAGGCAAATTCATCACCATAACATTGGTCAGTACAGCCAAAGATAATATCATCAACATATATTTGGCACACAAAAAATTCACCATCATAAGATTTAGTGAAAAGAGTAGGGTCGAGTGAACCGGGTTTGAAGCCTTTCTTCATGAGGATTTCCTTCAAGGTATCATACCAAGCCCGTGGGGCCTGCTTGAGGCCATAGAGGGCCTTGTTGAGTCTGAAGACTTTGTCAGGATTCTTTGGATCTTCAAAACCTGGGGGTTGAGCAACATATACTTCTTCCTCAAGCTTACCATTGAGGAATGCACTTTTCACATCCATTTGATATAAAGTGATATCATGATGGTTAGCATAAGCAAGTAATATGCGAATAGCCTCAAGTCTAGCAACAGGTGCAAAAGTTTCATCGAAATCAATTCCTTCATCCTGTGTGTGGCCTTGAGCTACAAGCCGTGCCTTATTCCTCACCACAAGGCCATTTTCATCTTGCTTATTGCGGTAGATCCACTTTGTGCTGATGATATTGTGCTTGCGAGGATCTGGACGTTTGACCAGTTCCCAGACATTGTTGAGCTCGAACTGATGTAATTCTTCTTGCATGGCCTGAATCCACTCAGGCTCCAGAAATGCTTCATCTTCCTTAGTGGGCTCTGTAATAGAGACAAAAGCATACTGCCCACAAAAGTTAGACAAATGTGAAGCTTTTGAGCATGTGAGAGGACCTGGCGCTTTGATGTCATTGATGATCTTTTCAACTTGCTCTTCTTTTGCAATGCGAGGATGAGCTGGTTGTCGTTGAAGAGTTTGATCAGCGTTTTCTTCAGCACCATTTTCTTCAGCATTTTCTTCAGGTGCATTAGCTCGACGTTCTTCATGTTCTGGAATGAATTCTTCAGCAGATTCTTCAGTAGCAATGACATCCTCAGTAGCCTTGAACTTGATAGTTTCCTCAGGTGCTAGTTCATCTATCACAGTAGGTAGGTGCTCGCTTTGCGAGCCATTAGTTTCATCGAACCGCACATCTACAGTTTCAACAACTTTGTGAAGAACGTTGTTGAAGACTCTGTAGGTGTGCGAGTCCTTTCCGTAACCAAGCATAAAACCTTCATGTGCTTTCGGTGCAAATTTTGAGTTGTGATGAGGATCTCTAATCCAACATTTAGCACCAAAGACTTTGAAATAACTTACATTGGGTTTCTTATCAGTGAGGATTTCATAGGCAGTCTTTTTGAAGAATTTGTGAAGATATACTCTGTTGATGATGTGGCACACAGTATCAATTGTTAGTCTAGAAACGACGAGGCATTTCGTATTCATCAAGCATAGTGCGAGCCATCTCAGCAAGAGTCCTGTTCTTGCGCTCCACGACGCCATTCTGCTGAGGAGTGTAGGGAGCAGATTACTCATGAGTAATACCAAGTTCATCAAGATAGTCATCGAGACCAGAATTCTTGAACTCAGTGCCATTGTCACTTTTGATGTGCTTGATCTTCACACCAAAGTTGGTTGAAGACCTCGAGGAAAATCGTTTGAAGACTTCCTGCACTTCATGTTTGTAAGTAACAAGGTGTACCCATGTATAGCGAGAATAATCATCAACAATAACAAATCCATATTGAGATGCTTCATTTGAAATAGCAGAATAATGATTAGGACCAAAGAAATCCATGTGAAGCAATTCAAACGGGCGAGTGGTGGTCATGATAGTCTTTGCTGGATGCTTGGCCTTCATCATCTTCCTAGCTTCACAGGCTCCGCATAGGTGAGCCTTGAGGAATTTGACATTCTCGATGCCAATGACATGCTTCTTCTTCGCAAGCGTGTGCAAATTCCTCATTCCTGCATGACCAAGTAGTCGATGCCAGAGCCAGCCTTCTGAAGCTTTTGCAAGTAAGCACACGGCTGGTTGTGGTCCTGTAGAGAAATCAACAATATATAGATCTCCTCTCCTAAAGCCTTCGAAGACTTTGCAATTGTCAGCTTCCATAACCACAACACAACGGTACTTGCCAAAGACAACAACCATATTAAGATCACAAAGCATTGAGACAGACATAAGGTTGTATCCTAAGGACTCAACAAGCATGACTTTGTCCATGTGTCGATCCTTTGTAATCGCAACCTTACCTAGACCCAATACCTGACTTTTGCCTTTGTCAGAAAAAATGATATGCTTCAGATGCGACAGAGATAATGGAGCATCCATCAATAGATTCTTGTCACCAGTCATGTGGTTTGTACATCCACTATCAAGGATCCACTCAGTGGCTTTGGGTTGATCATCCTGCAGATGAATTAGGCAGATGAATTAGTGCAGCTTAGAAACTCATATACTTCATCAGTGAAGAATATGACATCAATTCGTCAGATCAATTTCATCAAGTAAAAGAACTGATAAAGCAATATGAGGATGTGAGAAATGAAAGTTCATTTCTTCATGATTAGCCTGCGTCCTATCAGGCATGCTCAGGTCTCCAGCAAATTCTTCAGACGATTACGTGCGTCTGGAGACCTGACCCTGCAGAAGAGATTAGTTCTTTTTCTTCACCACCCACATCTGAAGGGGTGGCAAAGAGTTCATCATTCTGCGAGCTCCATACGAAAAGGATGGCATAGAAGCCAGTCCATTTCGTCTCTCATAAGAGGGGTTAGAGTAAGCATAAGAGTATGCAGAGAAATTCTTCGAGGACTTATGGACATAATGATTTGAAGAATAATGCACATATCCATAATCCTTAGATCTTCCCTGCGAAACAGACGGGTTAGCACGATGATGTTTATATGAGGACTTTACTCCATATGAGGAATTTGGTCCATATGAAGAATTTGGTCCATATGAAGAATTTGATCTGGGGTTCCTATTCTTCACAGGTGGCGTCATGATGACATTCACCTGAAAATTTTCAAGGCATCTTTTGGGAACCTAGATTTTCTTCATAGGGGAGCCATTCGTGCAGTTAGTGCCAACATATCTCGCAAATACTTCACCATTCTGATTTTTGAATAGCTTATAGTTGGAGTCAATTCAGTCATCATCAGAATGAGGAGATTCACATGCAAATCCAGATGAGTTAGATGGATCAATTGGAGGTCCCTTTGCAGCAACCCATGTATTTTTGGGGTACTGCTCATGCTTCCAATATGTACCATCATCATTGAGTTTCCTCTCAAAGGCGATACCCTCTTTCCTAGGGTTCCTATTGAGGATCTGCTTTTTAAGCACATCACAAAGAGCCTGATGCCCTTTGAGGCTTTTGTACATGCCTGTCGTGTACAATTCCTTCAGCCCTGCATCGTCAGTGATACTAGCAATGTCCTCAGATGAGGAATTAGTGATAGCAGAGGCATGTGAAGAATTTGAAACATTAGCAACATTTGAACATTCAGGTGAAGAATTAGCAGATTCACGTTCAATGCACTTCAAGCATGGAGGAACAAATTCTTCCTGAGAAGCGCTGATTTGTTGAGCAAGTAATGAATCGCGCTCCTTCTGAAGATCTTCATAACTCACTCTTAGCTTCTCAAGGTCTTGCTTTCTTTGAAGAAATTCATAAGAAAGCTTCTCCTGATCCGATAAGAGAGTATTATGATGACTTTGAAGTTTGTCAAGCTTGGACTGAAGTCTCTGAAGATTTTTAGTCAAAGTTTCAGTGCGATCCATTTCTTCACCAAACATATCATAACTTTTATTTAGCATGTTTTGAACCTTTTCTAAAGCCCTTTGTTGTTTTATAGCAATCTTAGCAAGATGAGAATAGTTGGGTTTAAGGTTTTCATTAGATTCATTCTCACTTGATCCAGAGGAGGTATATTTGAGTACCTTGGCACCCTTTGCCATGAAGCAATAGGTGGGAGCGTAGTCATCATCGCCTTCATCAGCCTTGTTGGTGAGGTCATTTTCTTCAGTGTTGAAGATAGACTTGCTGACGAATGCAGTAGCGAGAGCAAGGCTCGCCACTCCGGATTCGGACTCCTCAGATGACACCTCTTCCTCATTTTCTTCAGATTCAGCCTCAGAGTCCATTTCCTTGCCAATGAATGCCCTGGCCTTCTTGCAGATGCTCTTCTTGTGATATGAAGGCTTTGAGGATTTTGATGATGAGGATTTTGTGGATTTCTTCTTTTTCTTCGCATCATCAGAACTGTAATCCTTGTATTTCTTCTTCTTTGATTCCTTTTCCCACTGAGGACAATCTTGAATGAAATGTCTAGGTTTCTTGCATTTGTGATAGAGCCTCTTCTTGTAGTCACTGGATGAGGAATCATTGCTCCTTGAGGATCTTCCAAGGCAACCACGTCTTGAGAACTTTTGGAACTTCTTTACATGTAGAGCCAGATCATGGCTCAGTTCTTCAGGATCACCAAGGCTGCTACCAGAGTCTTCATCTTCGGACTCAGATACTGCCTTGGCCTTCAGTGCACGTGTTCTGCCATAGCTTGAACAATAGAGATCTGTCTTTTCAGCAAGTTGGGACTCATGAGTATTTAGCCTCTCGAGAATATCAGTAGGATCAAGTGACTTGTAATCAGCACGTTCTTGTATCATCAATGTCAGAGTGTCAAATGAGGAATCAAGCGATCTCATCAATTTCTTCACCACCTCATGGTCGGTGATGTTAGTGGCACCAAGTGCTTGAAGCTCATTTGAGATGTCAGTGAGGCGATCGAAGGTTTGTTGAACATTTTCATTGTCGAGTATTTTGAAGCGGTTGAAGAGATTGCGAAGAACATCAACTCGAGAGTCACGCTGAATTGAGACTCCTGCGTTAACATTGGACAACCTGTCCCAGATAAGCTTCGCTGTTTCCAAAGCACTCACTCTGCCATACTGTCCTTTGCTCAGATGGCCACATATGATATTCTTCGCTTGAGAGTCGAGTTGCTTGAATCTCTTCACATCGTTAGCATTCAGAGAAGATGTGACTGAGGGAACACCATTTTCCACAACATACCAGAGATCGTTATCAATTGCTTCAAGATGCATTCACATCTTATTCTTCCAGTAGGGGTAGTCCGTCCCATCGAAGGTAGGACACCCAGCAGAGACCTTGATCATACCTGCGGTCGACATAACTAAAACTCCAGGCGGTTAAACCAAAATCACACAGAACAAGGGAGTACCTTGCTCTGATACCAATTGAAAGTGCGTTATATCGACTAGAGGGGGTGAATAGGTGATTTTTATGAAATTCTTCACTAAGGAATTTGTCGGTGAGGAAATTCCTTAGCGAAGAACTACTAGCAGCAGAATAAGTACTCAAAAGTAAACATAATAGAATACAAGCATCGTCATCATGATGAAATGAAGACAGGCACAGAGTACAAGAAGCATAATCACAGGATAACACAGGATGAAGACAAACAGACTGAAGAAATTGAACTGAGGAAATTGAGAAAGTCTTCAGTCAAAGTCTTCAAACACAGATATGAACAAACACACAGCACAATTATGAGGAAATGAAAGAGTTGAGGAAATAGAACCAGTAAGCTTGGTGAAGACAATGATTTGGTAGACCAGTTCCAACTGCTGTCTCAGTTGTACGTCTGGTTGGAGCGGCTGAGTATTTAAACTCAAGGACACACAGTCCTCACCGTATTCTCCTTGAACTAAGGTCACACAGACCTCGTCCAATCACTCGTGGTAAGTCTTCAGGCGACTTCCAAACCTTCACAGACTTGGTCACTCAGTGATCCACAATTCCTCTTGGATGCTCTAGACCATGATGCTTAACAGTCTGGAAGAAGCACAGTCTTCAAAGGTAACAAGCGTCGGATCCACTCAGGATCAATCTCTTCAGTGATGCTCAATCACTTGAGGTTTGTAGGTGTTTGGGTTTGGGTTTTTGTTTTTTCCTCACTTGATGATTTTCGCTCAAAGTCCTCAGAGGATGGGTTGCTCTCAAATGACAAGTGTCAGTTTCTCTCGGAGCAGCCAACCAGCTAGTGGTTGTAGGGGGGCGGCTATTTATAGCCTAGGGAGCAGCCCGACATGATAAGACATAAATGCCCTTCAATGATATGACCGTGAGGTGGATAAATATTTTGGGACAGCTAGCGCATAGCACAACAACGGTCAGAATTTTGAGTAGCAAAATCCTTAGGGCTATCATGTTCCTCACTGTGTAGGCAATCCACACTGGCGAATTCCTAACTCCTCAGTCAGGACAAATTCCTCAGAGACCAAAAGAACTTCGTCTTTGTCACTGAAGAAATTGACTGAACTATATGAGATTTCCAATGGCTTCACTCGAAGGGATTGGTAGGTGTAGGATTTTGAGTTGAGCATCAAATGGAAAATTTTCCTTAGTATTTCCTCGACCCCCTTTAACAGTACGGTGTTTCCTATGACTCAAGAAAGAGAAAAACAAAACTATGAAAACGAAAGTCTTCAAGCTTCATATTCCTCGCATGAATATCAAGTCTTCACGGACACACCAATTTCTTCACTTTCAAAGTCTTCATGAAAGTCTTCAGAAATACCAAAATATTCTGTCGAAGATATTCATTTTTAGGGGTCGACTTTTCCTATAAATATCAAACTCCTCATAGACTTATAGACCTATGTACACTCACAAACGCATTAGTCCCTTAACCTATAAGTCTTCAATACACCAAAATCACTAAGAGGCACTAGATGCACTTACAATCTCCCCCTTTTTGGTGATTGATGACAATATAGGTTAAGTTTTCAACGGGGATAAGCATATGAAGTGTAACTACTGATATTGAGGAATTTGATTGCAAGATATAGAAGAACTCCCCCTGAAGATGTGCATAGTGAGGAATTTGCCTTTGAAGCAATGCACACTTGAAGAGTGGAATCACGGGGATCTCCCCCTATATCTTGTAATTCATACACGCATTTAACATATAATATGAAGAATTTGAAATGCATGATGAAATATGGTGCCTGGTGAAATTCAGCATGCGTGCAATAATATTAACGAGGAATAAGCATGCAGAATAGTGCATCAAAAGTATCAGAGCACAGTGCATCAAAAGTATCAAAGCACCATCGGGTTTAAGATTACAACTTGATCCAATAAAGTTTCAGAAGAACGAGAGTTGTAACTTAGCAAATAAAAACGCCCATATAGTAGACCTGCTTGAAGACTAACTCATATTTCTCCCCCTTTGTCATCGAATGACCAAAAGGATCGAAAATGAGGACTAACGCCCCTGAAGATAATCGTGTTGATGAAGGAGCGCCAGCGTTGTTGGGGTCGTTTGTTGATGTAGGGCCTGCCGCAGTGTCGTCCAAATCTTCATGTTCATCAGTGACGCGCGATGAAGAAAATGAGCTGGCCACCAGAGATGGAACTTGGACCTTCTTGAATTTCTTCGGTGGAGGTACAGACCAGACAAAATCTTCTTTGAGACCCATGTTCTTCAGATCTTCTTCACCATATAGATGTGACAAGATTGCCCAGGTGCGACCGAAGAATTGATGGAGGCAGTAGTGGTTTTTCTTCACTGCATTGTGTGTGGCAGTCATGTTTTGAAGAAGTGAACCAAACTGATGCTTAACCCATTTGTGATTTCGATCCACCTTCTGGTGAAGACTAAGCAGAAGTTCACGGTCAGTCATCATGCGTGGAGCAGTGGCTTGAGGAGTGGACTTAGGTGCATTGGCAGACTCATGTGTGGCAGAGTCATCATTGGTGGAATAAGATGCAGC